>NC_141027.1:39265000-39477500 GCF_052040795.2 Danio rerio
TTCTTGTTAAATCAACAGTAAGTTACTGGCAACAATTATCCAGTAGCTGCTGTATTTCATAAAACGGTAACATTACTGTAATACTAATTACATTAGTATTACATTTAATGTAAAATGTAATACATCATTTTACTGTTGTTGATTTTTACTGTAACACCAATTACAGTAGTGATACACATACTGCAAAACTGAAAACAGTATTTTATTGTACATTTTTACCATGAAGAACTACGGTATTTTAACGTTACTTTTATTATTACTGTATAGTATTTTACAGTTATTAAATGTTATTTTATTTTATTTAATAGTGCTACTTTATAATGGGTAAAAATGTTCAAAAATTGCACAAGTGTTATTTTAACTGTTCAAGAAATACAAGAAAAATAAATAAACTGAAACTTTAACTTCAAAATAAAGGTTTATTGTGTAAACCATGCTAAAACAGTAGCAATAATTCAATATAACAAAGCAACAGAACACTAATAAACAATTGATCATTAAAACCAGTCAACAATTAATGCATCAAAAATTATTACAATTTTAAAAACAGGTGAAAATACTGCTACAAGACAGGAAATGATGAAGGCCAAATGATGTGGAAAGGGACAGTGAAAAAGGGCAGCAACATGATGATGATCCTGCAAAAATGACAGGCAAAATCAATCACTGAAGTAAAAACTAATCATCCCTCAAACCATTTAATTCATTCAGAAACGAAACACTGCACTGTTGTTTTATATATATATATATATATATATATATATATATATATATATATATATATATATATATATATATATATATATATATATATATATATAAAACAGTTATAATATATATAACAGTTTTTTTAATTGTTTTTGTTGGTGAAATACAGTTTGTTGTCAATTCACAATTACACTAACGTTAATGGGGAAAAGATCAGCGGGCATTGTTCTTAAAGATTGCTATTCAGGTGTCCACACAGGTGTGTAAAAAACAAAGTCTCATCTTAACTTAATGTCCGACTCTGTATAGCTCGAATATCTGATTCCATGATCACACTACTAGTGCTTCCACGAATTTAAGAGGGGTGAACACAGTTCATTCTCACTTTAAGAGGCTACATATTTAAAATTAAATAAATAAAAATAATCTAATTTAACGTGACTAATGTTAATTAAATACTTTTAGGCTTTTAACACGTATAAATCCACTTCTAACTTACAGATAAGATTGCGTTAGAGAACATGAAAGCCGTGGGTGATTTTTTAAAATAATGCTAATGATGAGTTACTGATATTTGGTTTGCATAAAACAAAGTAATCACTAAGTATTCATTTTTGGCAAAATCTGCAGAGAGGCTCAGCGACACGAGGAAATGTGTTAAAGTTGAGTAGAGAACTAAAGAGCAGTCTAGCCTACTAAATGAAATGTTTGTGGTAATATTCTGCGGTCAATTCGTATTACTGTATTTTAATATGCAGCAGTGATGGCATGTCAGCGAGACAAATAAACATTTTATCGAGTCATTTCATACAATTTATTTATTTATTTATTTTTATACAAACCCTCTAGTGACATTTCCTCAAACTAAATCATCATAACGTTACTGTGCACAGCATCAGTAAAACGTTGAGAATAATTTAAATACTTAATTTTTTAAAACAGTCACTGCTGATTACAAACTAACATTAAAGCTAAGCTTACAGAAATCCTGTATGCATGACAATATAAAGATGTATTACTCACTGATGTCGAAGCACTTCCAGGTCATCAGAGATGTAGACAGGACAGAATGTGTGCTATCAAGTGAGCTCTTGTGCAGCCTTTGTTGGACATCCAGGTAGTATGTTCACCCACACTGTAAGAAACAAAAACAGAAACAATTTATTAAAATGTGAGGATAGTAAACATGTTTGGTCTACAGAGAGAAGAAAATGTTTACTTTAAGCATTGATCCTAATGAATCTATTTCTAAACTACATTTAACCTTATCACGGAAACAGCATTTTTGAGCTTTTAGACCAGGGGTGCTCAACCTTGTTTGCTTTAAATTAGAATTAAAACAATAAATCTCTATGTCAAATAAAATACTTCAGATCTAAATAAAGCAGGTGCTTTTACCTAAAGGTTCCTTCCCTCCAGTTAGTTTGGCTGCAAATCCCTCCACATCTGTGCTTTATTCGGTTCTTGTCTTTAGAGTAACTGGTGTCGCATTCCAGGTCCATCACAATCTGGGCTAGAAGGACAATATGACAAAAGACAAGACACATATAAATAAGTCTCAGAATAAAATATTTAAAGGAATAGTTTACTATTTTGCCACTATTTACTCCACGTGTTTTAAACTAGTTTGAATTTCTGTTAAACACTGAAGCAGATATTTTGAAGAATGTTAGTAACCAGTAACTATTGACATCCATATTTGAACCAAATTTCTTTAAAAAATACGAGTTTGTGTTCAACGGAACAAATTAAATATCTAACTATTTTGAAACAAGTGGAGGATGCCAAAGATGCTATTATTTTCATTTTGGGGTGAACTGTCCCTTCAATTCAAGTGTCAAGCAATAGTCATAAAAACTGATGTGTCGCTTGAGGAAAACTAAATCAAGTACCTTCTTTGAACAAGCAGAATCATTATGCCATTGTATTCAGTGATTCTCTTTTACATTTTCCCACTATAAAACGATAGCTTCAACATGCAATCCTTGTTAAGACAAAAATGAATAGCATAAAATAACATGTTGAACTAAACTTACAGTTTCCAGGCTGTTTGAAAACAAACACATATGCCCAGTAAAATTGCTAATAAACACAAAGACAACAGTTAAAGAAAAAAATGTTTGTCTAATATTCACTCAGCACTTGGTAGGCAAATAGCATAGCCGTGGCTGTTTTAACACCAGATGTTTTTTTTTTTCTTAAAGTTTTCTTAGGAACTGCTGGAAGAAGAAAAAGAGGTTGTACATGAAACTCCTCACAACAAATCTGTGAACAACTTGACATTTAAAAATCTAATCAAAATGAGGAAGACATCAACATTACCTTGAACAATCAAGTGAGGAGTGATTGGTTGCATCAGTTTTTCAACATTAATTACTGTAGCTGAAAAACAGATAAATATAATAAGAGTAAAATAAGACTTAACATTAATTAATCTAAATATATGGTACAACCATACCAATCTGTATGGGGTTAAAATACATTTGTACACAAATCATTCCCTGACCCCATCAATTTCTCTTAGATTAGGATCAATATGACTTTGGCTTATATCTGTGTACTCAGAACGTACACTCACCTCAGGTACACCTGAACACCAAAAATTAAATGTACAATTAATGACACACTATACATCAAGCTCATTAACATTATTGAGAAATAGACAATTAATATGTATTTTGTTAATATTAACGTTAGCTTAAAATAATTCAACTGCATTGAATTTTCAGCTCCATTTAATAAAACAGTTAAGACTCATTTCATTATGAGTTTAGTTTAAATAACTAACTTACAGTTGAAAAATTTTACCATAATGATAGCTTAGTCAAAATGACTAACGTTATGTGAAGACCAGAGCTTACCTTAACGGTAAACGTTTAACTTTTCATGGTGACTTCGCCTTCATCTCAGTGTTGTGCTGAAATAGAGAATTCATTAATGCAGTTACAATAAGTTGAAGTTATGTTTTTCAGGTAACTTAACGTATGGTCAAAAACTCACTCAAGATAAACTCACTGTATCTAATACCTCGCAAACACTACAATGACCGCCTGGCGTCTGTTATTTCTTGTTTAAAATACCGTATGTTAACGGATAGCGTGACATAACATAAGAACCTACAACTAATGTCACTTGGTTAATTCTTTTAAATTACACACACAATACACAGAAATACTTATAAAACAATCCTTTAACGGACAGAATTTGACTTTAAAACACTTACCGAGGATGAATTCGCTGGATGATAGATGACAGGTGAATTTCAAATTAGGAGAGCCGTTGCCTGCATGTCGAGTCGTGTCCGTTCGGTTCTATGAATCGGCTCCTTAGTGAACAGTAAAGAATCGAATCCGCCTAAAAACAGATTCCTTTTTGATTCATTACTATTTCGTTATACTGCTGGGCCACACGCATTTATACACTAATTATACACTAATTGCATATTGCTGAATGTGCTTGTGAACACGTGTGATCAAATAATTCCCGAGCAAACGGTTCAATACGATTCAGAGTCGCTCGAGTGCTGAACCGAACCAGTGCAAACGTGAAATTGATTACAATATAGTAACATTGTTTTTTATTCACTTTACCAGCAAAATTATTACATATATCTGACCTTGACAATACGAATAAAGTTCGTTTGAAGTGTTTTGAGAATTAATATTATTTTCTCCCAGAATTCATTTCACATCAACAAGCAAATGGTAATGGCGGATGAGAAAGCCCAGCTAATATTATAAATATTGCGTTTAATATGTCACGAAATGAAATTTTAACAGTGTTTCATGCGAGAATGTAGTTCTTACAAACTTAAATCTGTGGTTTATTTATAGATATCATGTGAAAATTGTAAGCGTGCTTTGCCGATAGCGGAGATTCTGACCTCCAGGGTGTCCATCATCACTCATGTATCCGGCGAAACGAGGTTATAATCGGCTAGACATGTGAGACTTGCCCCGGTCTTAGATGGCTCTATAATGAATGTGTTATGAAATTTAGTTTTAACCGTTTTTCATGCGGGAATGTAGTTGTTTTAAACTCAAGTCTGTGGTTTATTTATAGAGATGGTGGGTATTTTAAAATATTGTTTTGAAAATGCGGAGATATGTGACCTCCATGGTGATGACGGGTGCCCTAACCTCATGAATCCGTCTAAAGCAGGCTGGTCATTATGACATTTAAGCTAACTTTGGTTTCATGTTTCAATTACTTTTGTTCCAGTTTACGTTTTGGTTAAGCACAAATTTATGTTGATTAAAAATGATTTAATTATTTCATGTTAACCTTATAAAATTAAGGTGCAGTACACCCAAATATGGAAAACCAGGGGACAGCTTTATGCACTGAACAGTCTGAAGAAATAGGTTATTTTATTTTTCTTCACAAAATACTTTGTAAAAAAAAAAATAAACATAATAATAATATAAAGTGTGTGTAGAGTTTTTCATGGTCATTTGCAGTACTGTATTTAGATGCACAGTAACTGATTTTTTCCCAAAATTCATTGTAAAATCTGCAGTAGCCTACTGTTAATCATGTTCACAGTATGGAAATGTTGAGAATACATTATCATGCTGTGAAAACAGCAATATATACAGTAACACACTGTGCATAGCTTATACAGTAAACAACTGTTGAGAAATGCAGTATAATACCGTGAAAACAACAGAAATCGTTTACAGTGCATATAAAGGAATGGTGCAATCCTGAAATCTGTTTGCTGATCTCACAATTAAATTCTGTTTCAAATCAGCATAGAACTCTGATGTGATCTGTCCCATTGCCTTTATTGCTTAAGCTCCAATTAATTACATTTAAAACATGTTATTTCAAGTTGATGTTTCATGATGTAAATCTCATTTACAAATGTTTCAACGGTAATCAGAGGACACAGTTACAAAGCTGAAAGAACAGGCAAAAAATAAAAATAAAAGAAGAAACAGAAAACACACTATGTGGTGTGGGTGTAAATGTGATGCAATGTCTTTTTTGCTGTCAAAAATAATGAAGGCACTAAGTGGTCTTCAGATGACAGGTATTGACATTACAAAAAAAAGCTGGAGTGGTCTAAACTGCTTCTTAAACACTCTGAAGTTGAGTGTCTGCAAACATGGATTTACACATGTATGAATATCTACAGTATATCTGCAATTGACTTCAGTAGATGATTTTGCTGAACTAGGACATTACAACAAGACAACAGGCTGATGGCATAAAAATGACTATAAAGTCCCCATGAAATAGGGAAACCAAGTGGCAGTTGTGTTGGCTAAAATTACATTAAAATTTGCCGTAATTTAAAAACTTCTTATATTGAGTTAATGTTTATTATTTTCATCTGTAAAAGTTTACCGCATTTCTTCTAAAAAAATACTTTTATTGTTTAAAAAAATGTGATACATACATACAGTACTGTATTAGTAACCAAATTAAATACCGACCAAAGAACACCCAACCTATCCCAACAGATCCATAAAATATATACACATTCACAAATAAATAAATAAATAAATTAATTAATTGATTAATAATAGTAATAAAATGATAATGAAAAAAGGAATGCAAAACAAATAATTATTTAAAAAATATTTATTTAGTATTAATTTAATAATTTCTTACATTTAATATAAGCATTTTACACATTTTTGGGGGGGATCTCCTCATACCACCAGTGTGCAGCATTCACATGTATTATGCACCGACAGCCATATTGCGCCTGACTGCACACTACACACCAGATTATTAGTAGAGAGGAGACAGAGACTCCAATGGAAAATTTGGCCAGGATCCTTTTCGAAGGATCTTTTTCTGGGTTTTTTAATGACCAAAAATAGTCAAAACCTCAGTTTAACATCTCATCCGAAAGATATATTTTGTAAAACAGTCATAACAAACACAATGCAGGTAATAACACAGTCAAATATCGTTAAACACTTACACAGTATGATCACATTGTTTGTTACTCAACAGTCAGTCCATTCTCACCTAAAAAATGAAAAGGTCTTAAATCTTGTAAAATACATGCAGTTTTTACAAGAAGACATTTCATTAATCCAAAGGGACAGAGATGAACCATCAATACTTTTCCAATGAACGGCAATACAGTGAAAGGCAGGTGAAAAAGACCAAGAATACAGACTTTAGGGCAGACAGGGATTTATTTACCAATAGTTTCAGAGATTACACCTATTAATTCGTTCCAAAAGGATTGCAAATGCTCACATTGCCAAACAAAATGGAATAGTTAGCCCTTAAGTCAAACATTTTCACAAATATTACCGCATTTCTTTAGAAATGTAACTATTTGCTTTTGTTTTTGGCAGTGCTGGCAATATTGACAAGGTAGATCTTTTTTACAATGAGTGCTGACAGGTTAAACAAATCAGGATGTTGTGGAGATGTCATTGTATTGATGTGTCTGAAGCTGTAAAATGTTGAATCTATCTATACGTGTATGGTAAAAGAGGCAGTTAGTAAGAGTTGTGTGAAAAAACTTCACTCCACTGCCCTCAGGAGAGTAAATGATGCACTAGTGACCGAATGATGCTGGAGGCTGCCATCTTTACTGTCCTTGTCAGTATGCCTGTCTTCTAGGCGTAAATGTCAGTTTCAATTCGGCTTGGAGTGAATGAGTAGACCTGGAGGAGAAGCGTGTTCAACAATTATGAGAAAAAAAGAGATGGATAATACAAACACTGTCTATTGTATTGACCTTATAAAAATCTCATTAGCATCTCAAAGACAAAGTCTGGCCTGTTGTGTGCTATTTGTCTGATAGACTGAGTCTATTGATGCAACCTGACAGAATCAGGGGGATCAATAATGTATCTACCTGCCACCTTTCCTAAAGCGAGGTTCAAAATCAAACCAGGATTAATATCAGCTTCACATTTGCTGGAAGCTCTAATTGGCCACCAGCAATCGCATGTCACAGTTAAAAACGGTATGAGTCATTGTGATTTCTGATCTTACAACAGTCATGGAAGATGTGTAGTTTTATTGACAGCATGTTATTCTACATGACAGGAGTTTGTCTGACTGCTTCTATCTCTTTTTTTCACATTAGACAGAGAGGTTGAGGAGCTAAATAACACATCTGTTTGCAGCATGTTAAAGTCACAGTGAGCATTTTTAAACAGTATGTGCATGATAGCCATTGCTACATTGCTTTGGGCTTTCTTTCCATAAGGACTTTCCATAGTCACAATGGTTTCATGCCATATAAACTGTGCCTTCTCTCCACTTATCTTATACTTAATCACCCTTAACAGAAAATATGGTCACACTTTATATTAGTGGGCCTTAACTATTATGTACTTGCAATTGTGCATAATAAATATATGCAATTTACTTATTGTCTTTATAATGGAATGCACTAGACTTCAGGGTAGGATATGTGCAAGTTTAGGGAAAGGTTTGGTGGTATGTGTAGGTTTAAAGGTGGGTTAAGTTATACGAGATGATCAACAGTGTAATTATAAATATAATGGGGTATATGCAGAAGGATTTTAAATCTTTCAGTAACCTAGGTCAAATGCTTCTGGTAAACTGTTAGATTGCTGTTAGAAAGTCGGCGCGTTTAAGGTTTGTTTTCCTTAAAATTCAACAATCTTCAGTGCCTGATGGATATGTAATTTAAAGTAGGTCTCAGAACAAGAAGCACTACATGAACTTAAATATATACATTTATTTTACCCCAGTATTTTAAATGGAGTTTCTCTGCCAGCCTGCTGATCCTTACAGGTGCGTGTCTGTAAAAGGCTTTTCATCTCATTTTACTCTTGAACAACTAAATTAATGCTGAAGTCTATTTAACTGGTTATATTTCAATTACATTAAAAAAGGAACCTTATGAAATTGAAAAGTCACATTAACCGTTCACCAGAAGTTTATCATCATTAGAAGCAACACTAGCTGTGCATATACTGTACCCTATTATGGAAATTTATTACAGATAAAATACATGCAGGTGTTTAATCAAGCATAAGTACAATGTAAAAAAGTACATTGTAAGGAAATATTCATTTCAGCTTAAGTACATATTAATTAAGGCCACTTAGTATGCAGTATAGAGTTGGACCGAAAATAATTTAAAGAGCATAATTAAAGAGATAATTCACTCAGAAATCTTAATTCTTCCATTACTTACTCACTCTTCACTTATTCCAAACTTGTTTCTTTTTTTCTGTTGAACACAAGACAAGATATTCTGAAGAATGTTGAAAAAATAGGAATTGACTTCCGTAGTGTTTTTCGCCCCATTAAATGGAAGTCAGTGGCTGCTTTTTCTTTATTTTGTGTTCAACAGAAAAAATACATT
The DNA here is from genome assembly GCF_052040795.2 of Danio rerio. Lineage (NCBI taxonomy): Eukaryota > Metazoa > Chordata > Actinopteri > Cypriniformes > Danionidae > Danio > Danio rerio. The sequence goes on from NC_141027.1 coordinate 39,274,029, forward strand.
CATTATGTTTGTGAACAGGGATGTCTTACTCTGTTCCCGGAGGGCCTCAGCCCTTGGGAGTTTAGTTCCAACTCTGCTTAAACACTAAGGAGGTTACCTACACGTTTCAAACAAGCCTGTAGGAGTCAATTGGGTGATTGGGTCAAAGCTAAACTGTGCAACATTACGGCCCTCCATGAACTGAGTTTGAAAACCAGTTTGGAACCTCGTGAATAGTGAGGAAATGTAATTTTTAAAAAATAAATCAACTAGTTTTGGGTGAACTATCCCTTTAAGTACAGTGCGTGAGCGGTTTTCAAATAAATAATGGTTACTATTGATTTTTGCCAACATTGTACAGTAGCTTAACCCTGAACCATACACACGCTGACATTAGACCTCTCTCAAGTTGTTGGAAGAAGCAAAATGCTGCTATGCTGCGTTAGAGGATTTGTGCAAGTGTATGTTATAGTATTTACTATAGCATGTTTAGGCAGTGGAGGAAATCGTAATGTCCTTTGCTAAAGAGGAGGAAGCTTAATCTGAACATTTAAAAAATGTGTAGATAATATAATATTAATATTTAATTAAAAAATATAATTGTATTTAATTTTAAGAAGTTCCTGTAATCTGTAAACATAAGGAGACTGTAAAAAAAGTGTTCCCAAATTTTAATGATGTTAGGTTCTACTGTTATTATTATTATTTATTATTCATTATTCTACTGTTATTTATAACTACCATGAAAGCAACAGAAAACTTTGGTATGATCACATTTTGATGATTATGAAAAATACATACTGCATTGATTTGGAATTCTAGATTTAGTTTTTAAACTGTCAATATGATATGAGTCTTGTTCTGAAAACATAATCTTGGTGTACTACACATTACGTTGTGATTTGCTGCCATCTACTGGAGGATGGGTATACATACACTTAGGGTAGAAATGTTATTCACTACTATTTAAAAAGATGATTTATTATTTATTATTATATTATTATTTTTAATTATTATTGCAAAGGAAAAAAAACAATAGTTCGAAATACACTTAAAACAACAATGTTGTGGGATATTATTACAATTTTGGTGTCTTTAGTGTCAAATTTGTTCCAAGCATCATGCTTATTTAATTTATTCGTATGATCATTCAAAATTAATTTTGTGCTGTGAAAAATTGTGTTTCAACTGACATTTGATTATTGATGAAAAGAGAGTTTAAATTAACATCATCAATTAGATTTTTTTTTTGTTATTTACAAATGATTTAATTTGCCTTTCTACAATTTAAGACATTTTAAAAAGTGTTAAATAAGAGCACAAGTTAAATTCATAAAGACACTGTATTGAATGTTGCATAAACTGTCACATCTGCTGAAATTTTTTGAGGAAACTCAGCATCTACATCTACATAAGGTACATTTCTCTTCCTAATAGGCCCTTAAAGGTACTTATTAATACCTAAAAAGTACAAATGTGTACCTCGCAGTACCTTAAAGCTACAAAAGTGTACCTTAAATATACTAATGTCCATCTGCATGGTACAAAAGTGTACCTTTTCAAAAGCTACCTCTCCAGTGACCCCAGTGTACCTTTTTTTCTGAGAGTGTGGTAGTAATCATATGAAGGAGAGTTTGATAACTCTGTCTAATTACACAGAAACAGAATACCTGTGTCCCAATCTGTCATGTAGTTCTTGGCACTCGCTGTTACGTCTGTGATTTCAGCTTCTCACCAGCAGGTGCCTCTGTTTCTCAGTGTCTTCCCCAGCCTGTGTGCTCATACATGTGTGTGTTTGCAGAAGGAGAACGGCTGTTTAGATGGAAAATGAAGATTGGGCTGTCAGCGGATGTGACTGACAGCTGGCCTTAGGTAGTAGTTCCAGATTATTATCAGGCACCGATGTGCTCTGACACTCAGAAAGAAGCAGCAACAGTTGCTATGGGAGAAGGCTAAGAGACCTATAAGAGGCTAAGAGACACACGACGACCAAATAAAAAAAAAAATACACCAACAGACGCTTGCTTGTGTTTCTTGTTTGCGTGGTGACTCACACTCCCTCTCGTTCCTCCCACGGCCGCACTCAGAGATGGAGGTCTAAATATAATCTCCTTGTCTGGTTTATGAAATGCTAATCTAAAACCCTTTCTGTCTGGTACTGTCAAGACTATCAGAAAAAAACACTGGGTCTAATTTGTGCCTGTTAAGCAGTGTAACTTCAGAGACTCTGCCTGAGCTGCACCTTTACCGTATATGGCAGATGCAGACGTGCGCGCGCACACACACATGTGCATCTTAGTTCATCTAACGGCTCTTTGGTACAGCATCTGCATAGAACAGATTCTGTTTGTGTGCACATGCATATCGGCTGAGGCAGAGTGAGTAAGTGTTTGTGTGGGTTCAGGTGTGGGGGAAGGAAGTGTACAGTGTGTGAATGCATATGCGGCTCTTCACATTCTGTGTTTCAGTAAACGTGGATTTACTTTCTGCTGTCAGTTGCTTTTCTCTTATAGCATCCCACATGCATTTTTGCATGACACTCCCCTAATAACCCTTTTAAAGTTCATCCTTTTCACACATTATCAAAAAGATGACTGATACATATAAAATGTATTTAACAGCTGTTTTTCTGAAATGAATGTATCAGATTTTTCAAAAAATAATGAAATTATAATAAATAAATTACAAAAATGTCATTTTAAATTAAATGAGGCTGCAAAGAAGTTTATTTCGAAAGTTCTTTTCAAAAAGTTTGTTCTAGTTGGTAACTACCCTAGCTTTGGTCTATGTTTGTTATGTAATGTGGTGAAGCTTTGAGGCTCTGTGTTCTCCCACTTTGACATCTTCTCTTCATTTCATTTTCTCTCTTCAGTCTTTTGCTGTGGTGAAAAGAGTACTGAAAAATCAAACTCAAGTAAAAGTACCATACTGACCTAACAATGTAGTGCGAGTAAAAGTATCTGTTGTAAATATTAGTTTAAGTATGAGTAAAAAATAGACCTTTCAAAAGTACTCATGCGTAGTGAGTATTTTATTTTTTATTTTTTTTGGCCGATGCGTTTACATGTAATTTGTGGGCGTGTGTGTGTAAACGTAACCTTCTCTAGTGCATCTAGTTGTTGCCCAGCAGGCATACAACGTCATAAGACGTTAATATTTGGTTAGATTTAGGTTGTGATGTCAGGTGACCAAAATTCAATGTCTTGTCAGTGTCTAAGGACAACGTTATTTTGATGTCCAATAATGATGTCAAATGACGTTGATATTTGGTTGGTTTAAGGTTGTGTTAGAAACTGACCAAAATCCAACGTCGAGCCAACATCATAAAACCAACGTCATATTGACGTCAAATACTGACATTTATTTGTCAGGTATGGCAACCAAAATCCAACGTCTGAAAGACGTCATAGTGATAACGTCCATACAACGTCAAGCTGTAACATCAATAGATGTTGATATTTGGTTGGTTTTAGGTTGGACGTTGTTGGCTGCAATTATAACTTGCCCATGTCTTTTGAGGTAGTTCATTATGATGTGATATACATTCTATGTTGGATTTGATTGGACAGGAATCACAGGACTGATTTTTCTAATCCCAAAGTAGTGAAGTAAAAGTACCGATACTGCACTAAAAATGTACTCAAGGGAAAGTAAAAGTACACATTTTTAAAACTACTTGGTAAATTACAATTACTGCAGTAATTTGAGTATTTGTAATTAGTTACTTTACACCACTGGTCTTTTGAGCTCAGATATCCATACAAAGCAGTACTGACAATAATGTTCCAACATTTCTTTGAAGCAAACCTCTTATTAAGTACTGTAGTATACTGTGTCAGGTGTCCCCTTAAGGTTTTCCTGACAATACCTCATGGTTAATTTATTAGATTACGCTCAAACCATGATGCAAGTGTGAAAAAGAAAGCACATCACTGCTTGCATGCGTTTCTATTAAAAGATGCTGTATAAAAGCACTAAAGCTTCTAAAGCATAAAAACAACATAATATGTTTGCTGTCTTTGTTTTGGTTTGTTTAACAATGCCAATTATATTTCAGCACTCCGGCTTGCCTTTTTGGAAATCGCCGTATTTCAATAATTCCTTCATTCAATTATTCATTCAGAAATTCTCTCAAAGCATGCACTTGTGACCGAAATGCATCCTCCGGTGGACAGTAGCAGAGTCTGAAATGAGACACAGATTCAGAGTTCCACATGAGGTCATTAATTAGCAAATAATGTAAATAATATGAATGTAAACATTAGCTGAGCAGGTTACATTGTAACCCTGTTTCCTAACAACACGCCTCATGACGAGATTTGCAGTGATAAGCATTTGGGCTGCACTCACTCACGAAATAGTAAGGTTTATAATCTAACTAATACATATTAAATCTTTTTAACATTATTAAATGTAGATGCTGAATCACTGATACAGTATGTGTTTGTATGCATTATTTCACAGTCTGCTGCTGCTTTCAGTTATATGGCAATAAAGGTCACTTAAAAAATGGCATTCAAACTCACATTATTAGGATTTAGCACTGAATAAAACACATGAGGTATACCTGAGGTGATCATTGTCAGTTTTTTGTTGTTCACCAGTAAGAAATAGAAGCCGTTTTTAATATATCAATCCGAGGTGTTGGTTAGGACAAAAACTCCTTTTAATTTGCATAAATATTCCTTCTATTGTGTACAAATATCGTGCCCAAACTTTTTTTATGAAGGGCAAAAAAACTAACTTGATTGAGGGCTTTGGGCCAAAGGTAAATGTACCAAACTGTATTAGGGTGCTTTCACAGCTGCCTTATTTAGTTAGATTGAATCACACTAGAGTTCGTTTCCCCTTTTGGTACGTTAGTTGGGCAGGTGAGAATGCAGCAATCGTATTCAAGTGCGCACCAAAAACGGACCAAATAAGCGTACCGAGACCTGCTTGAAGAGGTCCGCTTTCAAACGAACCCTGGAGTGGTTCGTTTGTGGTGAGAATATGATCCGTACTAAAACAGGTCCAACCGTAAAAAGTACTGCGCCTTTTGGACCAATTCAGCTGCCGTAGGCCGATGCGCTGTGCATTATGGGATATGGAGGAAAAATATTTGTTGACAGCGCTTTACCAACAGAGAGAGAGAGGGAGATTGGAAAACATTACCTGATGGATCGTTGGTAATATTTCCTCAAGATGAGCATGTCGCAGTTTTGCTAAATTAATTCACGCCTCCTCCTGAAGTGACGAGCAATGCATTAAAACTCTGTTTTCCAGCCGTGGCCGCGCTTCATTCTTGAAATGTATAGTTTGTCTAAAGCAGGCATACAAATCAGTCAGCGCAGTCGTCCCTTCATATTAAAAAGCGACATTGTGTGTCTGCCGGTTTTGTTTACCTGCGGGAGTTCATTGGCATTTTCCCGCACGTGAATTCTGACCAATCAATAAGCAGTTTAGGAAAAATATGTTCAACAACATCTGGCCAATGAGAGATGTGGATTTTGTCAGATGAGTGCATTTTGGTTTGTTTCAACTGGTTCGGACCAAAGCCAGTAGTGTGGTGTGAAAACAACCCAAAGACGGCAGAAGATGCAACAATGTATCATTTATTGCACTTGGTGCGGACCAAATGAAGCGAACTACAGATGTGAAAGCACCCTTATATTATTGTTTCCATGAGTAAGTTTCCAATATTTAAAAATAACTACAAAACATTGCTTAAAATTATCAGCGATATTCGCCCCAACCAACCATCATTCTCACTCTCTTCTCAAATAAAATGGTGGGCCAAACAAAGATTAGCATGGACCAACTTTTGCCCGCGAGCCCTAGTTTTGGCATCTCTGTTCTAGATAAAGGTGAAGCCTTTACAGCCGGCGTCTCAGACACTCTCAAGACAAAACATCTGTTTTCTTTTGTGACATTTGTTTGTAACTTTTGCAGTTCTTCATTGTCATAAATGTTTGTCATCTGCGTGTTTTAAAGCAGAACAGGGATAATGACTAAAACTGGGATGCTCACAGTGCGCATGCTGACAGACTGACAAACTACTTTTTAAACATTTTTTTGGGGCATTTTTGTATTTTTTTTGGCCCGGGCCAGAGAATTAGGGTTGGGATCATGAGAAGTTGGGACTTAAACTCATGACCACCACAAAGCTTTGTGCAACATGCTGACACACTGCCCACTGGGATATCAATGTGAATTTTTAAAAACATTTTTTTTTCACTTTTTACTGTGACTATATTAAGGCATTAAGTTTCTTCAGAATACGTTTCCTCAAATTAGCTACGTACGTAAATATGAACACTCTCAAAGTTTAGAAACTAACATAAAATACATGATTTCAGGTTTTCCATTTCAAGTTCATGACACAAAGAGGAAAGAGATGCAGTACATCACAGGGTAATCTTTTCTGACCACTCAAAAATCGAAACAATATAAGGTTTTGCCTCTTTCGTTTTCTTGTCAATTTTCAGATTCTCAACAGGCTTCTTGTGAATTTATTTAAACTGAAACTATGGAACTGAGAGCGTGGTTGTGTTTCTTTTTTTGTGTGTTCACTAGATGCAGTAAACGGCTCTGTGTGAGATCTATCAGTCATCATAGGACAAAAAAACTGTTGCGGTCCAACCACACGGGCAGCGCTAAGATGCACACACATACACACTCAGTGCTTGCGGCAGTGGCATCGCACTGATCAAAGGGACTGCTAGCGTTTTTCTGTCACATCAGAGTTAAGAGACCAGCACAGAAGAATACACACAAACTCACATACACCATTTCCCCTGGCACAAACACATATACCCATGTGCATACGCAAACACACGATCAGACACTTATACAGCTGGCTTGAGGATGTTTGTGGTTGATGTCCTCCCCATAGGAAGCTGGGCTTGTGTTTGTGTTAAAATAGTAACCTTGCTCATGGGTCGGTGGGGGAGTCGAGAGGATGTTAGCTTTTTAAAGCTGACAGCCTGAGGTCATTTGGTGTCTTTTTTTTTTTTTTTTACATGGCTATCACAGTTTAGCATGCAGACACATTGTACTATACAAGTAAACCCTTTGTTGATTGATTCCCCCCTCAGAGGTGTAAAAACTAAACTAAGCTCTGAGGCACTTTTACAACATTGCTGTGGTGTTTGACCCAGCACATTGAGTGCAAGTTCAGCACTGGACTTTATGTTTGTCAAATGGCCAACAGAGAGGGTGACTGAGAAAAAAAATGTCTGTAAATACATGTAGTGTAGAACTAACACACTTCAGGTTTAACTCATTATTGAAAATTAACTTGAAAATCATCTTACTGAAGCTGATTGGACCGAACTGTGTGTAGGTATAGTGTGTCCACAGTTTTATTGGGATAATATAAAGACAATAAGTCTCTTTTCTTTAAATTTCCTGATGTTAAAAATAGGATCCAAATCCCTCCCATTTTGAGGTCCATGTGATGTAGGAGTGTGGTTCCATAACCACCGATTTGACTGACAGTCGCGTGTTAACATGTCTCCATTGTAACGCGTATAATCATCAACAAGACAGGACGTGCGCAGAGCAACTAGGATTAAAAGGTCTGTTCAGCTCTCTGTGATCATCAATCATCATCAAATTTAATCAAGAATCAGTTTTACAAGTTTAAAACCTTTTTAAAACAGTGGATGTGTGTAATGAATTACAGCGATTTTACCATCTTTATCAACACAGCCGCATGTCTGTACAATTATAAAAGAAGACGCTTCAATCCTGGTTTGTAGACATTAAATCATGTTTATTTTGTACACTAACGTAACGGGTGTCCATACAGCAGTGGATATTAACGTGTATCCGGTCACATTTGGTGTGTAAAAACAGTGCAAAGTTAGTGTGTGTAACCGTGTGTCTGTAACTTTGTAACAACATTGTGTGTGTGTGTGTGGCTCATCGTCCACAACAAAGACATCAAATTATCATTGGTACTGTAGTGTTTCTCACAAACGTTACGCGAGGGTCTACTTCCTTTATGTCTGTTACTGTGCTGTTTATCTGATGCAGCTGGAGATGGAGACACTGGCTGTTTCTCAATTCCAAGAACACAGGGAAAGGACTTGCGTTTTTGTGTAGTTGCAAAGCTGCCTCGGAAGAACAAACTCAAGAGACCGCAAGAAAACAGTACACGTCCTGTGAGAAATGAGATGCTGCGTTCTTCTTGATGGTCACATGACCTTTACACTTTTTAATGGAAACTTATTTAAACATTACTGCATTCATACAACGATTTATTGTTTTTCCCATTTTCACTATATATACTATGCATGTAGACCTTATAAATATAGGGAAACTACTGAGACAAATAAGTTATATCTCTAAACTTTAATAATAAATCTATATAAAATGCTGCACTTCCCACCCTCTTTATTCAGCTGCAATGACTTCTGGGATTTCTCGAGCAAGTTTTGCGATCAAGTCTGCATCGATGCATCTTCAATATCAAAAACATATTCAGGAACTATCACCCGTCCACTGTTCTTGCGCTCTTGAGTATTGGAACTGAACTTCGGCAGTTTATTATGACGTTACGTAAGAACACGAAGACGCAAGAACGCTTAAGAACACATATTGAGAAACAGCCTCTAAAACAGGCATGTGGGAAACTAGCATTAAAGCCACAGTTACAAAAACAGTTACATTGTGTTCAGAGCAGAAAATCCAATATTCTGAAATGTATAGTAAATAATCTGATGGATGGTTTGAGCTGAAACTTTACAGACAGATTCTGGAGGCACAAAAGACTTCTCTTAAATCTCGAAAAGGGGTAAAATAGGTGCTCTTTAAAACTTTGCTATTAAGAAAATATAAATATATTTTTTTTAAAAGTGGCTTTATAGCACCTCAAATGCTTGGTTAACTTGTAATAAAGTATATATTCTCTTTAATAATTCACCCAGAGGTCTTTATTTTGTTTTCTTCCTATTTTCCTTTTTTTTTTTTGGTCCATATAGGTGTATCATATTATTTAGACTCTATCAGTCCACTCCAAACTGTTTTTTGTTTTTCAGTAGAAGAAAAAACATGAGGGAAAATAAATGATTACGTGAGTTTTTGGTTAAACTATGTCTTCAGGTCAGAGATACACTTACTCTGCTTTCTCAGCTTGCCAGAACTCATTTATTTACATAATAACTTCTGGGGGTGTTTGCTTACATATTTGCATGTACTGTACATGCACTCAAATGTGTTCAGACAGTACACGTTTTTGAAGTGTTTGGTTGACTTGATCTGCATACAAGCTCGGTGTTTGCGTCAGAGGAAGCATGCTTCGTCAGTAGAATCATGCTGCTGTCTGTGATCCCCTTTCTCACTCTCTCTCACTCGCTCTATTTTTGACCCTCCCACTCTCTTAGGACAGACTGCATGCTCTCTGTTTCCCCATCCCCAGTCTACCTTCTTTCTGTCTCTATTCTCCTCTTCTCTCTCTCTCTTTCTCTTATTTTCATTCTTCTCTAAAAGTTATCTGGTGAGAGAACTGGAGAAGACGTTTGGATGATTTTGACCCTGCCATCAGGTTGTACGTTTCTCTAACTATTCACTCTACAGGGTTTAGTCGATCTGGAGAGTTGGAGTGCAGTGCTGTATCCTTTAGACTGTGATTTATGCTTGCGGTGCTTGTGGGAGAGCAAGACATGTGAGGTTTATTAGGCAAATCTGCTGGATCGTCTTGTCTGTGGCAACTCATCTGAAGATTATAAGTTACAGTGACTGTAATCTCATTGATGTCTTTGTGATTCTTTGTGATGAACTAATTTTGTATGTATTTGCATGTAGCGCTTCTGTAGTTTGCAGCCAGAAGTTTTAATCTGTTTCATGTTTTAAAGAAAAGGAGAAAGTTGTACTTATTTTGGGATTGGTGTTAGCAATAGCATTTTTTTATAACTCTAGCATGGAAACTTTCAAAATAGTGCACTCGTGCTTGGTCACTGTGTTTGTGTAATGTGAATAATAAAAATAAATAGTCAAGCACATGATTAAACTGCTGTGTTTATAGGCCACTGATTGTGAGTGTGAGAGACAGAGAGACTGTAATTTGTACATGCTGGCAGAGAGATAACTCAGATATTTATATGCACAAGCTTCTCACTGCAGACTAGATATTTATTTGGGCAAAAAGATAGCTCTGTCCATAAATTCTGATTTGCAGGAGCTTTGCCTGAAACCTAAAATATAGTGTTTAGGCAATTTGGTGTAAGACGATTTGCTACAGTATAATGTGAATGTTACCATACAGTTGTGTCTGTATGTATTAAGGGAAGCAAACCTGTTGGTGATTTCATCAGGACACTTCTTACTTTCAAGACTTGACTGATTTACCATGGTTAGTGGTCTTCTGCACTTTTCAAATGGAATAGTTCATCCAAAATTGAAAATCATCATCATTTTTTAACATTTACTATAGGGCTGCATGATATTGGAAACATTTTGCGATATGTGTTTTGCAATATGAATATAGTTTCACCAGATGACTTATTATATGTACAATTGTATCTTAATAATATATTAATAATATCTATTTGGAAAGAGTATAAAATAGTAGATCAATTAGGATGATTCTGTAGTGGGGTGCATAATCTATAAAATTTAAAGGGTTCACCGAAGTTTTTACATTGTTGTCTGCTATATTTGCAGTGCATTTCTGTATATGCATGTTTTGTGAGTATTTTCATGCACATGGTAAGTCAGAGATTGGGGAATTATTAATGTTTACTATTTGCATCTTGATAAAATCTAATAAACAACCTATAAAGTTTTTGGGGCCCTTAAAAACATTTTCTTTGTGGTCTGCATTACCTGCAGTGCATTTCTAAATATTTTCATGAATAACTATCTATAAATATAATCAATATACAATTGAAATAAAGTGTTTTATTATTTCCCAAGTCTAACTATATTCAAGTACAGTAACTAAATGATAAAAAAAAAATATATATTTCAATAAAAGGAATCATAGTTATGGTCAAAAAGGTCATTATACAGTTACAGACATTAAAACGATAAATTATAATGCAAACTCAACATTTCATATCCTGCAATGTGACTAGTGTGAATGATCACATTGCGATATCGACGCTGAAACCATATATATTGTGCAGCCCTAATACAAGTTACAAACCTATCTACAAGTTACAAAACCAAGAGTTCTCTCTCTTGCTAAACACATAAATGTTTTTTTTTTTTTGAATGATAAACAAATAGTTGATTTTAGCTATTGGCATCCACTTTTATTTTTTTTATTTTTAAGTTGAATTTAATAAATGCCATCAGTCTGGTTATCAATATTCTTTCAAATATGTTTATTAATAAAATAAGATTAAAGAATATCTTTAACACTCCAAGTTTTGATCAAACAACAACAGACTTTTCAGTTCTGGGTAAACTGCAGTAGTCAATTCCTTAAAGTACAACAAGGCAAGTGTGTGTTCACAGCAGTACCTAAAAGCCCATTTGACACTGCCAAAATGTGGAAAATCCTCGTAAAGAAGTTTAGGAAGCGAATGAGCCATGACAGCATGGGAAGAAATGAGAGCGAGAGAAACTGCAGCTTAGAAAACTGTTAGGAATTGAAACATGGCATGCACATGCTCAGCTGCTTTACATACAGGATTAGTGAATTTCCTGCTTGATGAACTGTCATAATACATGTCAGATTAAAGATTTAAGGTGCTGAAAATCTATAAAAACTCTTGGAATGTTGTCATATACATTTTTGAAAGCAAAGTATAAACATCTCTATATCTTTTGAGAACCATATAATTATTGAAATACTGCCAGATGTAAGAATTTATCCAAGATGTTAATACTTTTTGATTTATTTATTTTTATCAATTAACTACCAGACTACAAACAGATGTCTTAAATCAAGTTGGGTTCTAACTGAAGATATGCAAAAGCAATTAATTATAAAAGGTACTGTTTATAATAATTGAATTAACTCCACTGAATAATGCTCATACAAAATAAAGATAAAATATGCCCCGAGGTTTATACAACTAGGTCCATAAATATTTGGACATCGACACAATTCTAACATTTTTGGCTCTATACTCCAATGGATTTGAATCGAATCCAACCAGATTTAACTGCTTTAACTGCAGACTGTCAGCTTTAATTTGATGGTATTTACAACCAAATCAGGTGAACACTGTAGGAATTACAACAGTTTGCAGATGTGCCTCCCACTTGTTAAGGGTCCAAAGGTAATTGGACAAAATAATAATCATAAATCAAACTTTCACTTTTTAATCCTTGAAATACTTTTGCTGTCAATTACAGCCTGAAGTCTGGAACTTATAGACATCACCAGACGCTGGGTTTCATCCCTGATGATGCTCTGCCAAGCCTCTACAGTGACTGTCTTCAGTTTTTGGTAGTAGAAATGCAAATAGCACACTTGAAATGAACTCTGGATCTTTTACATGCTCATTTTATTTGGCTTAATGAAGGAATTAACAAGAGGGTCCCTTAACAAGTGTGAGACAAATATGAAAAGTGTTGTAATTCCTAACATGTTCACCTGATTTGGGTGTAAATACCCTCAAATTAAAACTGAAAGTCTGCAGTTTAAGCACATCTTGTTTATTTCATTTTAATCCAAAAGTGTTAGAATTGTGTCTATATCCGAATATTTATGGACCTAACTGTATGTGTTTTTATTGCTAATTTTTAATTTGCTATAACTTCTGGAAACCGCTGCACTCTAAACTCTGCTACAGCTAAGACACCTGTTGGAAATTGATGATATTATGATTCTTATAGGATTTGATCCATATGCCATCAACATCTAGTTTGCGTGTTGGATATGTTGCTGTTTTGTTTACTTTTGTAATGATTTAAAGGGGGAACTAAAGGTGAGGGAAATATTCTAGCAATCTTACATACAGTTTGCTGTTCAATAAAGTTCACAATGCAGACGTAAACACATCTAGTATTAGCCGCAGAGACAGGAGCTTCATGAACAGCTTGTTTTGAGTTTCTTTATAATTCCCAGGCTTTGTCAGAAGTTGAACTGCTGGTGATAGACTGTAGGTGCACATTCATAATGATGAATTATGCATAAAACCTGCTGAATTATTAGATGCATGTGCAAATCACATAATCGGTCAGAAGACGTGCCAAAACCAGAATCTTCAAAGCTTTATATTTACCCCCACATCTCCTTCATGTTGAAAAATATCCCATTATCCATGGAAAAGGGGATTTGAAGTAAAGAAGGATGGAGGTGGAAGATCGGGACATGTATGCTTTGAAAAATGAAAACAACATTTCCGCCCTGCTATATGTGCTGTCAGTGAGAGAATATAAACTGTGGGGAGATTCAGGTCATCTTTGCTCACATTTAGTTTTAACCTGCAAGCGCCCTGCAGTGATGGCCAGCGCTGAGGTAAAAGAGGAGGTCGAGTCTGACTCACTCACACCCGCAAACACACTCAATTGAGTTTTTCAATCAGTGGAGTTGCACTGAATCTCACAAAGTGATTTCAGAAAAGGGACACAGCCGCTCTTGAGCACACACACACAATTTTTATTACAGCACACACTTTGCGGAGTTGAACTGTGATGTTGAGGCAGAGTGAAGGTCAGAGCATTACATGTATAATGGCCTCAACAACAAGGCTGATGAAAAGCTGCATGCTGTGTGAAACCAAAGACAGCTCAAACCAACAGCCAGATGTGTTAATCTCATCAGTGTCTCTCTGCTTGCTTGCATCTCATCAAACTTTGCTTTCCCTCCCTCATAAAAGCATGCTTGTGTGTGTGTGTGTGTGTGTGTGGGTGTGTAGCTATTAATCAGTTTCTAACCACCAAGGCCTCTTCTTGTCTGTTCTGCTCTTGTAGATTATGTAGTTTTGCTAACTATAGTAGCTCAGGTGTCGCATTTTCTAATGCATTTGTCTCGAGAGGTGTGACCTTTACTTTAACAAATAACATCAGCACACTTAATCTGTTCTGATCCTGTAGATCTGTGTATGTGTGTGTGTGTTTGACACAGAGGCATGTCATATCCAGAAACTGTGCCTGTGCACTGTGTAAATATTTACTCAAGCTGAAACGACACTGTGTCTCCCGCCCCTTTTTCTTTTTGCCCTTTCCCTCTCCCTCTTTCCGTCATGTTCGTGGTGAGCTATGCTGATCTTGAGGCGTGTTATAAGGGCAGAAGGCACCAAAAATCAGTACATTAGATGTGCAACAGTAAATGACCATTGATTTTTTTTTAGCTCTGTTTAACAGTTTTCTTGGGAGTCTTAACAGTATTCAGGTATAGAAATTGAATAGTAACCACAATGCACAAAATGCTTTTCTTTCTTAGCTTTGTTTAATATCTAGTCCACATATATACAAATTCTTCAATCAAATAGAAATATTGTTTTGTTTTCAACTTTAGAAGAAATAAGTCAAATCTGTGTGTTTTTCCTTAAAACAAGCTACATTTTGTGCCAGTGTGGTAAATAAAACAATCTTGTTTTTGCTTTGAAAATAAGATATTTGTACTAGAAACAAAGCAGAAAATCTAAATAAGAAAAACATTTTATTTATTTTTTAAATTCCGTATAAGTAGAGTAATTCGATACAATTCTGCAGCTGCTGGTCAACTATGGTTCAGATTCAACATTGCATATCTTGCGATGTGACTTTGCGATATTGATTCTAAAATTATATATTTTGCAGCCCTAATCCATACATACACATTCACATATACATATACTGTACATGTACATTTACATATGCATATACAGCACATAAGCATATACATTTACCGGCCACTTTATTAGGCACACCTTGCTAGTACCGAGTTGGACCCCCTTTTGCCTTCAGAACTGCTTTAATTGTTCGTGGCATAGGTACTGGAAACATTTAATGGAAACATTTAATATAAGAAAAATATAAGATTTTGGTCCATATTGACATTGTTGTGAATCTCTCGTTACACCACATCCTAAAGGTGCACTATTAGATTGAGATCTGGTGACTGTGGGGACCAATTGAGTACAGTGAACTTATTGTAATGTTCAGTAAACCAGTCTGAGATGATTCATGCTTTATAACATGGTGCGTTATCCTGCTGGAAGTAGCCATCAGAAGATGGGTACACTGTGGTCAAAGGGATGGACATGGTCAGCAACAAAGTAGGCTGTGGTGTTGAGACGATGCTCAATTGGTTCTAATGGGCCCAAAGTGTGCCAAGAAAATATCCCACACACTATTACACCACCACCACCTGCCTGAACTGTTGATACAAGGCAGGATGAATCCATGTTTTCATGTTGTTGACTGCAGTTTCTGACCCTACCATCCGAATGTCGCAGCAGAAATCAAGACTCATCAGATCAGGCAACGTTTTTCCAATCTGCTGTTGTCCAATTTTGGTGATCCAGTGCGAATTTGCAGCCTCAGTTGCCTGTTCTTAGCTGACAGGAGTGGCACCCAGTGTGGTTAAGTTGCTGCCATTTGATTGGCTGATTAGAGCAGTTGGACAGGTGTACCTAATAAAGTGGCCATTGAGTGTATATTCTAATATACAATACATTATTTAGGCAGTATTTTAAAGAATATTTCAATTTTCATTTTGAGCTTTTCATTTAAGATGCGGTTGGATATTCGGGTTTTAAATGTGGTGTGACTTTCCAAAAATGTATAAACTTAATGAAATAATTTTTATGTAAACAGCAACCTAAACCCTTCAAATACTTTGTAATAGAGATTCTAGTAGCAAAGCTAATTTGTCGCTGCTTAATCTCTGTGTGCTCGAGAGACTGCCTCAGTGTGTGTTTGTGTGTGTGTGTGTGTGTGTGTGTGTGTCATTCAGTAAAGGCAGTGCATTAATATAGAATGGTGATTAAATTAGCTAGAAACTGGAACTGCCTGTGCATTGCATGATTTCAGTGTACACCTTGAAGGCAATCGGAGCCCGGCATTTGATGAATTTTAAATGTGATTTATTCCTGTGATGTCAAAGCTGCATTTCCAGCAGTCACTACTCCAGTTTTTATAATTCAGAAATCTTTCTAATGTGCTGAGTTGCTGCTTAATAAGCGTTGTTATCAGTTTTAAAAAGTTGAGATTCTTCAGTGAAAACTCAATTAGGGAAATTTTAATAGACATAAAATACAATATTTGTTAGATTAAAAAAAAATTATAATGACTTTATTGTACCAGTTCACATGAGTTACACTTTTATTTTTATTAAAAGCCAAAAAAAAAATCATATGAACATATAAACAACAATGTGTATGTATAAGACTAAAGGGGAGACATCTGACCGCAGACAGTTTAAGCACTTCCTCTTTCCCATGGTCTGGGGCACAGCCCGAGAGGGACAGTACTGTCATTATCACGTACATCTCACACACATCACACAAAATCCCTCATGTCATTCCCTACAAATTCAGATGCTCACAGAGAGCTCACATATTATTTGTTATTTACAGATTTTAAGCATCTATATATACAATAATAAAGATTTTCCCTTTTACCATCCTTAAAAGTAAAAATAAAAACATTATTATGCAAACTATGTCTACATTCATATTATTAATAATGTATACACAGTATTCAACATTTAAATCAAATTAATGCGCTTCAGATGTTGACTGCTTTACATTTTTTTATACATATATTTAAATTATTCATATGAATGATGTCTTATATTTGCATGCCAACTTTATTTCACATATACAAAGAGTACATGGAGGGATGGCTAACAGAAAAAAACAGTGACAAGCAGACACAATCTCAGATTAATCTCTGCACTTTGATGTCTCGTAATTACTTGTGACAGTGGAATTACAGGAGGCAGTAATAAATTAACAGGATAAAGCTGAATATAACATTTAGCAGTTTTTTTTTTAAATAAATAAATTAAAGAACTTCATCTCTGGAGCTGCTTTTGAAAGGCTTCACCAGCTTTTGGATAAGTAGATTCAAAGCTATTATCAAATTTGTCTTAAATTATGACAGAAAATGTTGGTTAAATTTAATGTAGAATATATATCTAAAAGTAATAATAATAGCAACAACATTAATGATAATTTAATTAGAATTCGTAATATATATTAGTACACCCCTTATAGATTACTATTTGTGCATATATTATTAGTCTTAGTATTATTATATATTAGTTAGCACTGAAGCCAAATCTGGAGCTTATCTATCTAAATAAATTGCGATAACAGTCCAAAAACTAGTACACTCCAATGTATATGTTATAGAAAAACATTAAATAAAAAAATTAAAAAGACACAGAGAATGAGTGCTTGCAGAAATCCACAAAATTACACAGATACGTTTTGCCCATTGAGTGTATTTTTTCACTTGTGTAAATATGTTTTCAATTCAATGAATTAAATGAATTTTGGTAATTTTAATAACTAATACGCAAATCACAAAACAGCAAACTGGAGTTTTTAATTGTTCTAAGTGCATGTGTATATGTGTGCATGTGTGTCTTTGCATGTGCATGTGTTTGATGACAGACTTTACAAGGTGTGCAACTGCTTATTCAACAACTACATTTTGAAAGCCTATATTTGAAACTAATATTTTAGCTGTAATGATTTAAATGGGATAAACGAAGCAAGTGAACTGTAAATGCTGCAAGAAATGCATTTCTTTTTTAAGCATCAGTGCTTCAGCCATCAAACACTGCTTCTGTGACAAATTCATGCCTTCAACAACACATTTCAAGACAATCACTGTCAGAGTTTAATTGCATGCTGTGAGCAATTTTTCAATTACTGCGTGCAATCTGCGTTGGCCTGAAGTCCAATGGTTTCATGCATTATAAGTTGATAGATATCTAGGCTGCTTGTTTGTCGTGTTGAATGAGCAATTTTGCCACCGCAGGTCAATTTACATAATTTGACCGTTCAGTTTAAAATGTATGTATTCAGATCCCCCATGTTGCACACTTTGTCTCTTTCCAGCTTTTTGAAGCATACTATTAAATAATTATACAGGATTTTCTAGTTCTACACAATACTGCACTGTAAAAAATGTCTGTTAATTAACATTTTCGGTGTTTTGTAATTCACAAGCGTTCTCTGTTTATTTACGGATGTGAATTGCATTATGGGACTTTGATCTCTGCTTTGTCATATTTTGATGTCAATTTTATCTCTACAGTTAAGCAGAGTGACTATTATTGACATTTTAATATTTTGAAATAATATAATGTACTGTATAAGAAATAATATATAAACATATCGAAAAATTGAAAAATAACAGAACATGGATTAGCAGTTTTTGTACCGAACAACCCAGTCAGTGTATAACTTTAACCTATTAAAAATGTTAATAAACGTAGCTTTTCCAAATTTTCCAAGGTTAAAAGTTGTTGGAAGAAAGATCAAGATCCCACAATGCTATTTAAAAGAATTCATAAACAGTGTAAATATCAAAACATGAATCCCAAAATACAGAAAATACGGCTAATTTATATTAATAATGTTAAGTACTGTGATAACACGGACTACATTTGCATGGACATCAGTAATCTTAATTATTTGCCTTAATCTGAATATGACCATAATCATATGATTAAGGTGTTTTCATGAGTTGCCTTTTGAATGTTATTACTTCAGCAGCATTCCAGGCTACATTCCTTTAGCGTTTCACGCAACAACAGTTTGTGTTCGTCATGGCACCATATGTTATTTTGGGCATTTTGTTTTTAATTTTGCGACAAATTGAACTGTAGTTAATTTCTCACACTATTCGTGCAAACAGATGACAGCAGATTAGGCATGCCACAATAACCGGTTTTAAGGTTTACTGCAGTTTGGAAAAGTCAAGGGTTTAAAACAATATCGTCATACTGTGAAACCCTGATATTTTTATCCAAGGCTATCATACTGTCAGAATCTTACACCAGCCCATGCCTACAGCAGATACAAATTCGCAAGCAACAGGCCAGATACTGTTGGGTTTCATCTACTAACTTTTCATTCATGTCCCTGTGACAAACTCGGATGTACTGGATGATAGCATAGGGATCATTTCCCGCTTAAACAAAAAATGTGCTCTCTAGCTTGAAGTCATTCTCATTAGTTTGTTGTCAACCACCTGACAACTGCTGTGTGTGATTCTTGTTGCTAAATGTAGCAAAAGTACTACAATATGCTCAGTTTGATTGATTTGTTTGCATGTCTGCACTGCATTAAAATAGGAATACTCCACGTCTTAATTCGATTTCTGAAAAATCATCTCAAAATCCGTTTACATGGTAGACTCTTAATCAGAGTATTGTCTTAATGATATTAAAATCTGAGTCTAATCATCTGCCAAATGACTAAATGTAAATGTAAATATGAGTGTTGGTGTGAATGTATATGTACTGATTATTTCTTCTGATTTAACATTTCGCTGGAGAAATTATATTTTTATTAGCTAAGTTAAAAGTCTTTTACTTATGTGGCGATCATATTAAAATAAACAGCTAATACATATGTTATTTACCGTAGCTCTCTTTTTTTATTCTTCAGTTAAAGTATAGAACAGGTTTTCTTTTTGTTAAAACTTTGTGGTTTAAAGCATGATAAACATGTAATTATTTATTCATTTTTTGCAGTTGTTTGATATTTTTAGCTATATATTTTATATATTATAAATATTATATATTATAATATAATAATATTGTATTATATATTATATATTAAGCTGATATTTTCAAGCAGTGCAAATTTAGTTAATGCCACACTTGTGTCATGCCAGAAATTTATGAACATATCAGTAATTTCATCCATAGCACATGCGTAACATATTGCTTACTGGTCATTAGAACAAATGTCATGTGTTTTAATACTAGTTATGGTGTGTTTTCTTTCAAAGCCGTTACTCCAAAAATAATACATGCTTGATAAGAAACCTAAGTGGTCACAACATTTAGAAGTGGATGCAAAATTGCATATCTGTGCATCTATTTGTAATACATTTAGAATAATACTACCTGGCCGACAGGTGCTTTTAACAGTGTGTCATTCACAGCGGACAAACTCTTCATGTAAATGAGTGGTGGTCTTTGCATCTCTCACAGGGCTCTTTACAGCACATGAATAATACCATCCTGTTAAAGCTAACCCATGCAAATCATCGTGACATCATGACAGCCATGTGTGCATTTCATGCTATTTGTTTGCTTGTCTGATTCTCATAGCTGTTTACTCTTAAGCTGTTCTGATGGCCCTGCACACAAGTGTTTGAGTTAAATGATCTTAGTCCTCAGTGTCAACACTTGACACATGGCTGACAGCTTTTTTTAATATCTCCGAGCATAATGGAGGAGGGATCTTCTGTATCCGACTGTGAAATTTCAAGTGTTTCAAGATGTATCAGTGCACAAAAAAGTAAAAGACACTGTTGCTATTATGTTGCTATTAACAACAGATGGGACATTAATGTACATTTTCACATATTAATAAAAATGTGACAGGGTCTGACTTAAGCTTGTCCTTAAAAAAATCAAACAAAAACAAGCATAAAATCACACAATTCAATGAATGCATCCTTGATCAATGTCAGCTTCTTCTCCGTCAAAGGATGTCACTTCCGAGTCATAGCCTTAATGCAAATGTGACAGGACTGACAGAAACTGTATTTGTATTTGTATTATATATTTGTAGTGTTTATTTGTAGAATTTATTCATAAATTTGTGCTTTTAATTAATTGATATGAAGGATAGCAACTTAAACTTGCTATTTCTGAAGTTTTTTTTAGTATATTTTTTTTAGCATAACAGAACTATTAACGCTGTAAGTTGAATTTGGGCTGAGGACAAGGACAATGACAGAGTTTGTAAATTTGTAAAGTGTTTTTAATGAAGGAAAATCTGAGTAAAAAACGAATGGCATAAGTCTTTACAGAACAACTTACAGAAATTAACCATCAATCCATTTTAGACATTTTTTTGGCATAAAATACTTTTTATGCACTGTATTTATGTTTTTATTTCAGGGACAGATAATGTACATTAAGATGACCCCTGATTAATAAAGGGACTAAGCCGAAAAGAAAATGAAGGAATGAATAATGTATATTTCTGGTAGAATGTCCCCTATATGAATACTTTTTACATGTACTGTCACTTTAACTGCTGTTCATTGCGGGTCTTTTTGCAACTATGTGAACTTATGCAGTTCATAAATTTTGAGTATGTTAGCATTATTGCTGAATGTGCTGAAATATCAGCATTTAATAATTACTTTTTGGGGTGGCTCAAATCAATTATTTTTATTGATTTACAATCACAAATCCAACAGTCTTCGAATGAATCATAAAGTATAAACTCGTTTTTTGTAAACATACAAGGGAAATTATTGATTATTTGCTCCGTGAGCTGCCGGAGATAGCACAGATAGCCAAACAAGCTACATCGTCTTTTTACCTTACGTTGTCCTCTGCAAAATTCATTTTCAGCATTTTCTGAGGATGTGTGCATCAGTAAACTCCTGCTGTGTCTTGTAAGTGCCAAACGCAACAAATTAGGGTCATGATATTCCAAAATTCAGGAAAATATGATAGTTTCTATCCAGATGGATTACATATCATTGGAAAGGTGAGCTTCTTGACTTTACGCTGATGTATCGCGAGCCTTGATCAGCCAATCAGTGACTAAGGTATTGCATGATGAATGGGAAGAGAGGTGTTCAAAACAGAGTGTGTAAAAGACACAGATCAGAAGCAAAAAAGTTACGATTTTCCACCCTTCGGTTAAACTAACATAATTATTGCATACTACATGATAAAAAAAAATTTTTTTTCTTGTGTCTCCTGACAAATGCTGGTAACAATCAAAACAATCTGCAGTTTGATGGAGCACAGGGCCTGAGTTATACACTTTGTAAATCAGGCTTTAGAGCAGCGGTTTGTGTTGAGGTGGCTAAGCATTGGACATACAACATATATAATAATATTTATCACTTTCAGCAGTTCTTTTTGTAATTTCAAAGGGTTTTCTGTCATTGAGATTGCATTTATTGCACTGTATGAGGGTATGGGGAGACTTCAAAAATAGGGAGGCGGAAATGAAAAAAAACTAAATGGCATTTTTCCTCCTTGCAGTTGAAATAGAATAACTCTCACATAAATTATTATAAAGAAAAAAATATTTTTTCCTGCTGGAAAGAAACAAAATTGTTTCCAGGGTGCTGGAACACTGAAGGCCTGAGTTACACATTTCCAAACTTCAGTTTATATATATAAAAAAAAGACCCTTTTTTTGTGTGTTTATTATAATACAGACAATACTGTATATACAACAATTGTTTTCAATTTCAACTGTATTTTATGAAATTTCAATGGGTTTCCTTTCAAATGATACCAAACTTTTGTATTTGCACCTCTGCATGTGGGTATGGGAAGCTTTTTAAATCGGAAGGCCAAATTCAGGCGGAATCACCCCAAATAGCCCCAGAGCTTAACTGGTTAATATGCTGACTAACCATATATGATGATAAAACCAATTTGACATTGCATATCCTGCGATCTGACTTATTGCAGATTCACACATTGCAATATCGATGCTAAAATGATATATTGTGACGCCCTAAGTGGTATATCAAAATGCTTGATTTCAAATTATAACAAAATAATTGATCCATAATTATCTATGTAAAAAGCTTATTTATTGAAACACACACATTCACAGTTTATATAGGATGGTGTCTGCAATTGGCTTTTCTGCTGTTATACTGTGAGATTTGTTGCAATAGTAGCATTTATCCAAAAGTCTACCATCTTTTATTTTGATTTTATTTGTCTTTCATCAAGTTTCAAATAAAACAAATAATAGTTAAGGTAAAATATCTTTTTGATTAAGATATAAATAACTATATTGTGATATGTCTAATCAAATGTCTTATACCGTGAAACATAATTCTGGTGCTAATACACACCCTTAGTTGTGCATTTGTGTGAGGTTTTGCTGAAGAAGTGTTAAATGTGAAGTTTCTATTTCGAGTACGCTCTTTAGCAACCTTAACCTTTAACTGTGAGACCACAGCAGGTCTATCACACAACACAAACCCACTCACACGCCATCTTCTTTGCTGTTTCCCGCTCTCAGATACAGCTTTAATCTGGTCAGGCTATAAGCATTAGCTCTACTGGATTACACACACACACACACACACACATAGTCTTACCCCTTAAGACACGAGTGTCATCTGGTGCAGTTGTGTGTGTGTTCTGTTTAGAGAACAAACAGCCTGAAATACTTCAAAGAGTAAAGTGACAGGCTTAGTCTGGATTAATGTAAGATGCACAGGAATGTAGTGTCAATGTCTTCTCATTTATGATGACAATAGGGTCTACCAGTTTCCTTAATGTATACTAAAGTCAAACACATTACGTCATTAGTTAGACGACCACTCAATAGATAAAAACAATCAGATTTTTGTTTCAATATACTGTAATTTACCACACAAGAAATATTTTCCTTTACCTTTAAAAGCATTATCTCCATTGCACAAGAAAATACCATATCTATTATCATCATTCACTTATTCATGTCTACATCAATGCAAAGAAATTCTGACAGTCCAAAACATTCAAAATACATTTTCATCTCATTATTTGTATAATTACATACTCAAAATCCATGATTCACAATATCATAGATAAACAACAAACCATTAAAGAAACACAGAAAGATTCAATTCCTTTTTTTCCCTCTTAGTGTAAGTGATTTAAATTTATGAATTTAGAATGATTCTCTTTGTAATAATATTTTATTCAGATTACCTCCTCTATGTAACTTAAATATCTCCTCAATTCCTATATCTAGTTGTTTAACATCATGTCTGAAATCTACAAAATGTCTTGCTACTGCCAAAGTTATATTGTGTTGTCGTATACTTGATTTATATTCAGTAATTCGCATGCAACTTCAACTGACATGATGACTTTTCTACTGTATATGCAGTCTATTTTTTGGCACAGACATTTTAACATGTAGACAACATTATGAGTAGAGCAGCTAATACAAGTTTTTATTTTTATATTTTTTACCTGTTACTGGATTTTAAAAATTCTTTATACAATACTAAATTCTGACATGTGGCACAATTTCTGCATCAAAATCATCCTTGTATAAAAGTGGATTTCTTATTTCTTACTATATCTGAGGTAATCGTCATATCTGCTAAATTTTGTAATATTTTTGGAAATAAGAAATATGGGATAAAAGGGTGAAGTGAGAAGATTGCGTCACGCACTGAAGAAGGCATTGCTTCGAAACATCTGTGTTTTGTATCCTCTAAGAATGTAAAAAAAAAAAGCTATACAAGGTTATTATTTAATGAGTGCGAATTATGACCTTCTGAATAATATTTTTGACTAGATTAACTCACCAAAAAATTAAAACCGCGAGCATGCAGTGCACACTTCATTACTTAAAGTATACTACCCATGTGATCTTTCTCTGTGTGTTTTTTGTATGCATCTAATTTAAACTTCTCATCCTCTTATAGATCATACGAATTATTACTTTTTTTCCATTTTTATTTATTTTTCTGTCATTTATTTCTAATTTGCTGAATATTTTAATAATTTGATGTTAATATATTAAATAGGCTATTTTATATACATATCTAAAATGTTTTGGCATTCTGAATTTGAAAGAGAGAGAGAAGCAGATTTTACCTGTTACATGTTTTTCTTTTTATTTACTTAACCCATTGAAAAGAATCGGTTTATAATAAATACAATTATTGTTAAAAAAAAATAACTACGTATTGTTGGTCACATATAGTTAACTATTTATGTGATTTTGGTTAATGATGGGTTTCAATTCGACTACCACCACAAGTATATTTCAAACCCAGTAGGAAGCACTGTCAGGTCGATTATAGTTATTACTAGGGGTGCAGCAATATGGACTTCTCATGGTTTGGTTTGGTTTTTGGTTTTAGGCCATGATTTTGGTACGATTTGGTTTATAATATGCTCAGTAAAAAAATAAAATAAAATAAAACAAAACTCTATTAGCAAAAGATAAAATGATTACAACACACAGTAGCAATGATTAGGGCTGTACAATATCGAAAAAAATCTGACATTGTGATATTTAGTTTTTCTGCCGTATATATTGCTATATTAATACAATTTAACCAGATGGCTTAAATAGCTCTTTTTGGAAAGAAATCATTCATTTAGATTGATTGGGGTTATTTTGTGAGGGTTTAAATGATGTTTTAAAAGAATAAACAAATTACAAGCAAAATAATTACAATAGAGCAATGAAAAAAAGTTAAATAAACTGTGTTTTCTGGTGACTCAAACAGGATTCTTTTTGTAAAAAAAAAATTTAAAAAATTGTATAGTCTTCATCATATTGTACAAATGTACTTTATTTGTGCCCAAATGCTTTAAACTTTCTTGAAATGCTTTCAAAACACATGCAAATGACAAAGTTTCCCTCTGTTTTGGTTATACCTTGCAATGACTCCACAAATGTAATATAGTCCCAACTGTTGTGCTGATCAACTATAATCCCAACTCAACATTGCATATACTGTGATATGACTATTGCGGGCACACACATTGCGATATCAATGCTGAAACGATATATTGTGCATCTTTAACATAGATAATACTAAGATAAACAGTGCTTTTAAGGTTTTTCATGTATCTAACAGTACTTTTCAGTTACATAAACTGAAAAATATAATCAAATAACACTGCATACTCAATAGAATCTTTATCTCTTGTATAATAAAAAAAAGGTTAACAATTACTGAGATATATAGCGATTCAGTCAAGAACATTGTGATTTCATTGTCTTTAGGTGTGTGATTAATGTTCAAAACACAGACAGCAAGAATAAGTTGGTTTTACTTTAAGACGGAGCACTGACACAGCACAATGAGAAAGACATCGATTGACATTGAGATAAAAAGTAAGACTTGCAATTCATAACTTTAAATCAGTTGTTCAGATGAGGCACTTCTTAGATCTCCCGTGCGCTTGCATGCTGTAATGCTGCTTACATCACTTTCATTTTCACATGTATGCATTTCCTACTTCAGTGCTCACTAATAGGACGTTTACTCGCAGAGACATTTTTCAGCACATGGACTGGCATTCTAACATACACAAAGTCAGTTCAGAGAGTAATTTAATGAATGGGGGAATGCAAAATGCAATTTATTAAATTCAAATGCAAAACCTAAAAACTGCAATATCCATATGCATACTAAACCATGGAGGTCATACTGAATGATTCAGTAGTATTGCAGCATTCCAAATTATTACAATTAGCATGAAGACGTAATGATCTAGCCATTGCATTAGACCATGGTAAAAATCCAGGTCATGCTCATTTGACAGCATACATTTAAAAAAAAATCCAGCCACAGCCTAATTTTTTGAGAAATGAAAAATACTTTTCTCAGGGTTGATTTAATTGCACATTTCAAATGACAAATCCACTAGAGGGCACTGTCTTCTTCTAAACTACATTACCACAGTACAGTTTATGTGAAGTTTACCTAGCCCAGCGAATGACTGTCCTATACCATACTCTAAAACCCAACCAGTAACACTTTCTACTGAAAAAACTACTGACACCATGTAGTTTATTTTTATTTTACATTGCTTCCATCTGTTTTGTGGAACTGTGCTTCATTAGACTCAAACCTGCTGTCATTATTTATCAGTCTAAACTCTATGCATCCATTACCACTCTCTTATCCACACGCTGACATGTAATCTGCTCAAATACATGCTTGGTGTTGGGCAAGTTGATAATTGATTGCATCATTGAATATAATGTACTTAATAGGATATTGAATGATGTGCTTAACTTAGTGAGGTGTAGAGTGTTGGGGGGCCCCTTGAAACTGACAAAACATTTTTTGCATATTTTTGTTTGCTGGTAATACATCAAAATAATATTTATTTTTTTAATTATTTATTTATTTTCTGACAATCATGCAGGCCTGCTGTACATGTACCATTAAAGCTGTAATGAAACATGGCTTCACAATACATAGCTCCCTCCCTCTCGACCATGTAGCCATTGTGTGAGTAAATTTTTGTGACTTGGGGCCAAAAATATAAATATGATTGTGTTCTCTCTGTACTTATCCCTGTGTTATTTGAATTCATCTCATGCACTTCAGTTTAATGAGTCAAGTTTCCAGTTACAAGTCAGTCTAACAACCTCACCTTACATGAGTCACCAAAGCCTAATTGCCATTCTGCATTAGCCATTATTTCTCTGCTGACTTCAGCCCACAGACCTCTGAGCATGTGTGTGTGTGTGTGTGTGTGTGTGTGTGTGTGTGTGTGTGTGTGTGTGTGTGTGTGTGTGTGTGTGTGTGTGTGTGTGTGTGTGTGTGTGTTCGTTCATGACACTGTTTTCTTACAAGTAATATAGCTGGCAAAAAAAGAATGTAATAATGTGGCCCATAACTAAATTCTTAAGCAGATCCCAGTCTTATGAAAAGTAATAAGAGTATGTAATCAACATAGTAATTTAGATCTGTACTAATGCTTTTTAAAAGGGTCTTGTTTTAACCTTCTGTCTGTGTCAAACTATCTTCTCTACCAATGTGATTAGGACGTGATTAGAGGTGTGATCATGAGACACTTTGCTCATAAGCTGAGATGATAGACGAAAATGGGTTTTTGAGAACGACAATTATACAACTAACTAATGGATAGTTTGCAAATACATTTTTTGTATGGCACCTATGATGAAAATCAACTTTTGGAAGCTCTTTGGAAAGAATTGTGTGTAGGTATAGTGTGCCCACTGTCATTTTGGAGTGATAGAAACACAATTTGTCTCTTTTTTTTTAATTTCCTGATGTTAAATTAGGATCCTAATCCCTCCCATTTTGAGGCCCACATTTTTGTGATGTACTGTAGAAGTGCAGTTTCCATTGTCCACAGAATTGCTTGACAGCTTCATATTAACGTGTCTCTATTGTAACGCATATCCACAAAACAGTACTTGTGCAAAGTAACTTGGATTAAAAAACCTGTTCAGCTCTCTGTGATCATCTGCACCTCGAGAATGAGTTTTACATTTTTAAAATAGTGTTTGTAACTAAAACTGTACAATGGATGAGTAATTAATCACCACAGCCCCATAGTGTCAATACAATTATAAAAGAAGACGCTTCAATCCTGGTTTGTGGACTTAAATCAGGTTTATTTTGTACATTAACATAACGAATGTTCATACAGCAGTGGATATTAACATGTATCCTGTCACATTTGCTGTGCAAAGCTAAACGTGTTTGTGTGTGTTTAACAACATTGTGTGTGAATCTTCATTGCAGAAAGGCTTGAGTTAACTCCACGACAGATACATCAAATAACCATTGGGAAAGTTCTTACTCTAGTAATGGATATCTGCTTTATTCTTGTCTGTCACTGTGCTGTTTATGTACGTGAGACAAGACTAAACCCATCAGAGCGATCTCTATAGCTCTGACACTCAAGTGGGAATAGTGGGCGTGTAGAACCAACTTGTTTGCATTAAAGGCACAGGCAACAAAAACAGATGCAATGTTTTAACAGCTCAAATTTCTCAGATTCAGAAAGATAATAAATAATCTGATGGGTATTTTGAGCTGAAACTTTACAGACACATTTTGGAGACACAAAAGACTTTAATAGATCTTGAAAAAGCCTAAAATAGGCACCTCTTCATGCAAACTCACTGGCTTCTCTCCTGTTTGTTTTTCGCACAAGTCTCTTTAGACTTTAGAAAAGTGCGTATGAACTTCTGGTCACTGTATGCATGAGCTCTTAACAGAAGCCCTTATCAAACACTGAACATAAGTCCACAATCAGCATGAAGGCTTTTAAATGCACTCTCAGCTTTTACTTTTGCTTTCAAATTTGCAATCACTCGTACTTTGTTTATTAGGAGCCAGATGCACGTTCTGAAAGATAAGACATTTTTAGATGCTTAGGTTCTGCACTAAATCTTACTTTCACATGCTAAGTGAAATCTGACTCCTGCTGCTCTGTGCAACTCTCTGCTCTGTGCTGTAAAACTGATGAATTTGTAATTAGACTTACTGTATTTGAGTCTAGGGTTCAGTCAGTTCCATTTTTTACTTTGAGGACTACACAATCACAATACATTTCATTGGCTTTTGTCAGCTTTTGCCTACTGACCTCTCAATGCTGACCTCAGCAATGAGATCCATTGTCATCCCATAAGCTACTTAACACAATTTTATTTCTAGAGCACTTTCAACCAACCAAAATGAGTACCAAAGTGCTGTAAATAAAAAAACATAATACATGCAAACAAGCAAGAAGCCAAAATGAATGAACTCACAACACATGATTAAAAGCTAAAGAAATTAAGTGCATTTTCAGTGACCTTTGAAATGACTCCAAAGTAGAAGATAGTTTTAAGAAGAGTGAAAGATGATTCCAAAGTCTTGGAGCTGCTACTGAAACTGCTCTATCACCGTAACATTTCAAGCATGGTTGTGAAACTGTCAAAGAGATCTCACGGGTTGATGTTTATTAATTAGCTCAGAAATATATTCAGGGGCCAGGCCATGGAGGGATTTAAAACATATAACAATACTTTGTGTTGAATTCTAAACTCGATTGGTAACCAGAAAACCAGTACAGGTGTAATGTGCTCTTCTTTTTGTGTCAGTTAAAAGCTTGGCAGCTGAGTTCTGCACCAGCTGCAGATGAGAGAGAGAGGCCTGACTCATACTCAGATACAGTGCATCGCAAAAATCCAGACAAGAAGAGATGAAGGCATGAACAAGACTTTAACTTGGCAATAGATCTAAGATAGAAAAAACATTTTTTGACAACCGCATTAATTTAGCCATCAAATTCAAGCTCAGAGTCAAAAGACCAAGACAGAGGAATGCATTTTTCCAGGAAGCAATGACAGATTGTCATTAGAATCTGAAACTTTTTGACCAAACAAAATAAATTCACACTTGTCCTCATTCAGTTGGATAACCTGTCACCCTTAAACCCTTTCATACAGTAATTGTTTTTTTACAGTGTTCTTACAAGTTGATGTTTTTATTGTCATTGAATTCCAAAATGTTTGGGTTTTTCTCTCATCACTCATGTAAAAAATACCTTGCTGTGTTGTCAGATTTTCTATATATATACCAAGGTTGCGTGGTGATTTTAATTGCTGTTCGATTCACATCTCTGAATTTAGATTAATTCAGAAAATGTTTTTGGCTACTGAAATGAATTGTAAGGTTGCACTTGTGGTCATTTGCATTAGAAAAGTGGCATCTCATGCGTAAAAATTGTTTCCTCTTTTACTAGCTGTCAGAATTCTGCTTTTTTTGAGTTGTGTTGCAGCCCAGTGTAATTGGCTCTTATCATGACCATCGCACTAGTCTTGATGACAACACTGTGTGAATCTCGTTTGAGTTCAATCCGGATTTGAACTAAACTCTGTATGAAAGTGGCGCCACATTTGAGGATTCCATAAATAAACTTTAAACTTTAACAACAGTCCCATGTTTAAATGTTTGCAGACTCTCTGGAAAACTAAGCGTTAATTAATAAGGAGATACAGTACAGTAGAGTATGGAGATGTTTCTTTTACAGACATCCCTATGAGAAACAGTTTCCATCTCAATAGGGCTTTGCATATTATTTACATATTTCTTTGAGAACTAAAAGAGCATTATTAGAGCTAGAGTAGTATATTTAATTCGGAAAACATTTTTAAAGGCTTCTTAATTAACCTGTGAAGGTATAAAAAATACTACTCATGCAATACTACTCATGGATATTCTCTTTTGGAGATATGCTTTATCTATTACAATATAAAGACACAATGCGTTAAATGCCTACAGTTTTGTCATTTTAAAATTGCTCTTAAATTTACCCCTGACAAAAGTATGTTTATATTCGTGAACTTCTTTTTTTTTTTTAAGTTTGTATTTATAGTCAAATTTTCTTCTGCCTCTATTGTTTATTTGCATTATAGAATGATGCATCACTCATGTTGTGTGTTTTTTTTTTTGATAAACAGTTAGTCACTGGTGACCTTTACAGTGTGGGAATCTGATAACAGGCCTGTGAGATCACATGACTTATGAAACTAAGTAGCGTTTCAAACGAGATCAAACTGGCATGCTTGCACAACTGCTCTCTTGTAAAACTCTAAAATCAATCCACACACCTCAAGTTGTTGTTTTTTAAATATTCGGTAATAAGCATTCGATAACTGTTTTTAAGGTATACTTTGGTTTACTAACAGTTTCGTCAAATTTTTCTGTTATACTATTCCTACGGTAAGATTTTTTGTTTAATTTTTATAAGGACAACAGTATCTCCAGCACTTCACTCCCATTTATGAATTCTCTTGTGGGGCATCATGGGATAGAGTAGCGTCTATCGATTACACACTTCAAAACCTCGCCAGAAGTAGGTTATCGCATATTGTTTTTCAAATACTATGAGTTCAGACATACTTCTCAGCTTGTATACTGTTTTTAACGCACTATATAGTATGGAAGTATGCAATTTCAGACACAGCAATTGTGTTCAAAGTGGAAAAAAGTTCTTGTTTTTTTTACCTAGACATTTTAAAAGAATATATTTTAGAGCAGTAATTACAATATCGTGATACCTTGACATTTTATTGAAGGTTATCATACCATTAGAATCTTATACCGGCCCATGCCTATTCGGTATTACTACAATTTATATTTCCGAAAGAGTACACAAACAAATAAAAATTTTGTGTTCAATTTATTTGTTTTTAATATGAAATGTTGAGATGCTGTACAGTACAATGTTTTTTTTTTTTTTTCTCTGTAATATCTCTTCCCTGTGTTCGCTGGAAGGTACTGTAATTTGGCTGTTAAGTTCAAGTCTTCTCATACAGGCCCATAGGCAGGGGGGTTTCAAGTGGTTCGGAATACCCACCCATCACTGACAAAGGTCCAGAATTTGTCCCATACATTAGCTCATTTGTCATATTTTGACTGCTACGCCATTATAAAGAGTAAATATAGCACATCAAAAAAGGCATTAAGACCAAGCATAATCCTGGTGTGACTTCAGTTAATCAGTTTTAGCCAATGCAAACAACTATTTTTCAAGACTATAACATCCAACTGTGTAACAAAACATCTGACATAAGTGAAGTAATCTTTCACTGCTGTATTGTTTTTAAATAAACAAAGCATTTAACAATAAACAAAAACAATGAACAAAAATTATGAAGCACCACAAGAGGTGCATATTAAAATACATTTGAATAATATTTTGGCTATTGTTGTTATCCATGAAAGAGGCTAGAAAAATTGTGA
This sequence comes from Danio rerio, assembly GCF_052040795.2. Taxonomy (NCBI): domain Eukaryota; kingdom Metazoa; phylum Chordata; class Actinopteri; order Cypriniformes; family Danionidae; genus Danio; species Danio rerio. Next base: position 39,306,300 of record NC_141027.1, read on the forward strand.
AGCTCTAAATTATTATTATTATTTATTTATTTTTTTTTATTTTTTATTTTTTATTTTTTTTATTATTTGACTTTTTATAATTCAAAGGGCCAAAGGTTTGTTATTTGCCTAAAAAATGACAATAGACTACAGTTTTTAATTTAAAACTTTTTTTTCTAATGATATATGATGTAAAAAAGTATTTTTAAAATAAATATTTGTCATATTTCTTTATTTTAAACGTTTAGAAAATGCTTTTGGTACATCAAAAAGTGTGGTTATGATGACCATCCGACAAGCTAATTCAGCTAAAAATATGCGTAAAATGTCTGCTAAAGCAGTATTTAAAAAACAGAATCACCCCTTTCAGCAGACTGGCCACGGGCCTGTCATATAGATATGTGCTAAAGAGTAACTAAGTATAAATCATTAAAATGCACAAAGTGTTCAGAAGCATTTTATATGACATTAATCAGGATTACAGAAGGACTCTGATCTTGTATTCAAAGAGTTTGAGTATTATTTATCTTGAAATCACGAGGGTTTTACTAAAAATTAGATTTTTCTCTTAGTCTGTAAACTTTGTTACGCTTCTGCATTCTTGGTGTCTTTAATTAGTTTAAGTACTAAGTACTTTTCTGAGAAATGACGCAGAATTCATGCACATGTGAGAGTAAGGGCAGTTTCTGGAGTTGATTTAAGATTTAAAGAGAGACTATTCTATATATCTCTGAGGTTTTGCCCCTTAAATGAATTACTGTGGTGTCCATTGTTATCATTGAATTGTTATCAATGAATCAGTGGACATCAGTGAATATGAAGGTTTGGGTGAACAATCTGTCCCTCTTAGACAGGTTTGTCCAATCCTGGGTCTGGAGGGCAGTGCCCTGCAGATTTTGCATCATACAGCTTCAGTTTGCCTAAAAGTTTGTAAGGCCCAATCCCTAATGTACACTTTAAGATGTCTTGTTAGCTTTCAATGGCTGCGAGCAAGTGAACTCCATTAGAATTTAGGGTGCTCCATTAATAATTTTAGAGTTTATATGCAACTGCAAGCGTTTAAGGTGTGATTTATAAATAGACCTGAGTCTGAAAAGCTTGATTAACTTGTCTATGTAATTTGATAAGGAACCTTTCTCTGTAGGACAATGGCCCTGTAGGACAGGTGTGGACACCGCAGCTTTAAGAGAACTATTGAGAAGTCATTATGTGGCCTCTGAGAGGGGCGACGACTGCAAATATCCCAGTCAGATAAACTTTCTCTAGGTAAAGTTACCTGAGTGCAGTCAGGTATATCATGACCACATTATGCTCCTGAATTAATTGTGATCGTGTGTCGGTCACGTAGCTGTGCTGATTAAAGGAGGTTTCATTTGCTTGCTTGTGACTCAGACAGATACTCGGATAGAGAGGACTTGGATGAATAGGGCATGTGGTTTTCTACAGCTGCTAAGTAAGTCACACGGGTGCGAAGAATAGAACTGATTGGCATTGAAAGGCGTTGAATAGAGCTGATTGGAGTGATTGGCGGTGGTGGTCTGATATCCCATCATTGTTCTGTCCCCTAAAAAGGTCAAAGGAACAGCACTGCATTCGTGAGGACAGTCACAGCACTTTTCTTCATGTAAGTTTTAGCTTGTGATTTGTTTGTGCTGACCGACTCACTCTTGCGCCCACAGCGTCGCTTGAGGAAGACATCAGTCGTAGCTTCTTCTGTCCCAATGGATGCTTTGTTCAACCTGCGTTTCAGGCGGAAAGCCGTTGAGCCAAGCGGGCGCAGGCGCTCCAGCGTGTCACTTCCAGCAAGCAAAGCACGTCGGCGCTCCAGCGCAGGTCTGCCTTCAGCAGGACTGGCCCACAGACGCAGATCCAGTGCTCAGCTTCAAATCGGCAGCATACAGCCAGGGCTCGTACTACACAGAAGAGGACACTTTACGAGGAGAAAATCAAGTGGTGGGACAGCCTGCCTGACTCCGCGGTTCGCTATCCGCCGAAGACAGGCTGCCAAACACCGCAGCATTCACGCCCAACTCCTAGGACCATCGCTGCTCCTGGCGAGTGTAGTGCAGATGAGTGAAGACCATGAACCTGAGGATAAGAGTGCAGAAGAATACTCCTCTCTCTCTGATACTGACTGTAGCCAAGATGAGCACGAGCAAACAGGCATGGACTTTGAAACAGAGTCTGATAAGTGTCTGACATGGCTGGCCCAGGGTTTGTTGGTGGGAGAAAGTATTCAGCCCCGGCCTCTTATCCGTGCACCTCGGTGTCTGAGGCGAAACTCCTCACACCTTCTCCCCGCTGAGGCCGTTTACAGAAGCCCAGCTTCTTATGGGCTGTATGGCCGTTACCGTAGGACCAGTCAGGTGCATAATATGGGTGGATTGTGGGCAGGGAAGAGAAGTTCTCTCGCAGCTCGTGGATCAGTTGCACTGTACAGGACGAGCCCCCCTTGCTGGCCAGATCTCAGTGTGTCGCACACACTTCAGGGAACTTACTACAACCCACAGATTGACACATGGAGTGGGTTCCTCTCGTATGTAGAGCCCTAACTACCGCTGTATGTTTTAATGTGTGTGTTTGTCATGTTTTTCCTGATCCTTTTGGACTTTTCTGTCATTTTAGTATATTGGTTTGTTGCTGGGGGTTTGTAAGAGTCTTTGTTTTTTCAGATTTGATTCTGTGGTTTTGTAATTTCAACTCAATTTTTGTTGTATGGTATATTGCCCCAAAATATATTGCCCAAAACGATATAATTGTCATTTTAACTCTTTAACTACCCCACCAAGAAAAGAAAGATTGGATTGGATTTTTTATCTCGTAATGTCACTAGTTAACACATTCAATGCATTTTTCAACACATCCCGTAATTTCTAAAATATCAACCTCTACCAAATGTCGGTTTGTGGTAAAAGTACCAGAATAGTATGAAAAATCTGAAAATATGAAGATCAATTTATTTAACAAAATTATGAAATTAAAACATTTTTGAACGCTAAATGACCTATATTTTTTTAAATTCCCTTTAGACATGTTTTTTTCCCCCAAAAATCAAGTGTAGTAGTGCAACAGGATTGTTTTTTTTTTGTAAACCAACAATGCTGTATGTGTAAAACAATATTTAAAACCGTTAAAATATGGTCAGCCATTTTTTAGAGGATCAAAGGTTTAAGACCATTTTATGCCACTCTCTATATATAATGCCAGGATGACAATATAATAGCATCTAAAGTTCCTTCAAAAAAACACATAATATTTTGTTCTTAAGAATATTTAATTTAATACTAGTCATTTTAGAAATTTTATAATTAGGCATTGGAATCAGAATGTGGAAAAGTATATCCTAAACAAATAAATAATAATAAATGTTAACTAAAAAGCGCAACACAAAGTAACTGAGACTGCGATATCTGCTACCAGATCTTTTTCCAGTCGTCACACACCCACATAAAAATTTACTATGGTAATTTATAGTAAATACTGTAGTGTGTTTTTTAACCATGTGCAATAAGTTGATAATTATTATTATACCTAAATACAACCAAATTTAATACCAGGCATTATAAATTTTTCTGTATTTGTCATTAGTTAAACTTTTCTTACATATTCTTAGCAAAAGATACTTAGAGTATAAACTATTTCTTAATGGTTTGCACAATATTGTTTGAGTTTGAAAGCACTGGAATCTTTAAAAAATATTTAGTTTCACAGCTAGACATGCGGGTTTAGTGTATCTTTTTCTTTTGCTTTTACATTTTCCTTTTACTTCTCAAATATATATTATTTTACTTTAATGTGTTAAATGTGACACAGCTAAAAACAGTCACTTTGATTTAAATGTTGCATTGTACAAAACAGATAGCTTAATAAAATATTAAATTAAAATTAAAATAACAAACAATTGACAAATTCAAATTTTACTTACAAGCAGTTAAAAGGACTTTAGTGTCTTATTAAACTCGAATCATTTCAGTGTTGATTCAATTCAAGTCCAGTAACAGTGTTGATGTTTATCAGTTATGAAACAAATTTGATTCACCTATAAAACAGCTCTACAGAAGACAATCAAGTCATTATTTAGCTCAGTCATATTAGTTCAGGTAATTTGAAGCTTTTGTTTGTTCCACATGCAATAACTGTGCTCTTTTGTTTATGTTTAAAATCCGGGATATTTCTGTTTATGTTTTTATTAGTTTGTATTTTATTGAAATCTGTCTATTTTGTGCTTGCTTGCAGGAAGGCTATTGCCAAGTCCGGTCTCCAGCACCTCTCATGCCAGCCCAGTGCTGCAGTGTTAGCCAAAGGGGAAACGGACAGAGAAATACGCAACACAGTAGACTGGAGTGTGAGTTACAAGAGTCATCAAGACTTCTGATCTCCATTCACTGTATTTTTAGAGAGCTACGGTTTCGTTCTTTGGTTTCACGTTTGGTACTGTGCTTTGTGTTTGAGAAGGAATCAGCTGTATACGGAGAGCACATCTGGTTTGAGACGAATGTCTCGGGGGACTTCTGTTACGTTGGAGAACAGCACTGTTACGCCAAGTCACTGGTGAGTCTGTGTTCTATATATAAAGAAATGACAGAATAAGTCACTGTTTATCAAAGAGAGATGAACAAAGACAAAAGGGAGTTGAGACAAATTCCTTATGTCGTATATCGTATGGGTATATTTGTGGGAATAATCAACAATACTTAGTATGGGTCAAAAAAGTATGGGTTACATATGCACTTCAAAATTCAACTACGACTACTGCATATGTATGCTGTTACAGTTTTGCACATTATTCATTCTCTGCTGGATTTTGCACAACAGTTTAAAATTGACACCTTATGTATATAGAAACCTTCTTTATATATTATTTATTTCATAGTTCATACTAGGGCTGGGTGATATTGCAAATATACATATATATATATATATATATATATATATATATATATATATATATATATATATATATATATATATATATATATATATATATATATATATATATATATATATATATATATATATATATATATATATATATATATATATATATATATTGCTTAAAATTCTTTAAAATTATATTAAAATTATTAAATTGACATGTTTCATATCATTTGGTATTGATAATTATTCAATATTTTTTTAATATATTAGGATTTTAAAACATTTAACCACTTCATTTTAATTTTCCAACATTATTAAAGAAAAAAGGATTTAATTGAAAAAATGTTAAAATGATACAGTAAACCTCAACTTTGACTTGAAGTAACTAGCACGAGTGGTGTGTGGTTTCCTTCATTTGCGCTCGTGCTCCCCTACCTGCCGTCATCAACTGTCTTGGATGATAAACCATTGTTGCAGCTTCAATACTAGTTTCTGGAGAAAATGAATGTTTGGGTGAGCTGCGTTTGTCTGAGGTAATTAGTCTGCCGTTATTACTGAAATGTGTATATTCCATACAAAGTGTGAAGCAGGTTGGTTACCTCAGCTTGCATGAATCGTGGTGCACTCGCGTCATTCCGGAAAGTTGAGATATTAGGCACGCCTCCATTTAAATGACAAACTTGCACCTTACTGCTTCCAAGATGCACACTCAGCAGCCACATTTTAATAAAACTACTATATAGCGCTTCACATATATATATATATTTTTTTTTTCAGAATTATTAGCCCCTGAATTATTAGCCCCCTGTTTATTTTTTCCACAATTTCTGTTTAACAGAGAGCAGATGTTTTTCAGCACATTTCTAAACAAAATAGTTTTATCAACTCATTTCTAATTACTGATTTATTTTATCTCTGCCATGATGACAGTACATAATATTTGACTAGATATTTTTCAAGACATTTCTGTACAGCTTAAAGTGTCAGTTAAAGGTTATCTAGGCAGGTTAGGGTAATTAGGCAAGTTATAATGATGGTTCTGTAGACTATTGAAAAAAACTATTGCTTAAAGGTATATTAATAGCTTTAATAATGTTTACCTTAAAATGTTTTTTTTATTAAAAACTGCTTTTATTCTATCCGAAATAAAAATTTTTAAGACTTTTTCCAGAAGAAAAAATATTATCAGACCTACTGTGAAAATTTCCTTGCTCTGTTAAACATTATTTGGGAAATATTTAAAAAAAGAAAAGAAATTAAAGGGGGGCTAATAATTCTGACTTCAACTGTATGTCAAGATGATAAAAGAGAAGATAGAGATTGATGGAAAAAATAGGAAAGACATAATATACCTAATTTGTCATGCACGTTTTTTTTTTTTTTGTCATATCTTTATCTCGTCGTGTAATGCTGCTCTCTAGTGGTATGTATACAGAATGCATTGCATTTGTCTTGTGCTTAAAATAATTAAAAAGAATTGAGAAAGCATACAATAATTGTAGTTTTGATGTCACCTTAGTTCAAAGCTAAATCTAATATGACCTTTTTTTTTTCCATAGCAAAAGTCTGTTGCTCGGAAAAAGTGTGCGGCTTGCAAGATCGTAGTTCACTCTATCTGCATTGAACAGCTGGAGAAGGTGAGTGCAGTTTTTAATCCCACACAGGCAGAGACTTGATCTAACACTGCATCATAGACCATGCGTGTTCCTCCCTTCAGTTATTGGATTGGAATGCTCCACCTCAGGGGGAGGGGCTTGATGAGATGCCTCTCAAAGAGCCGTCATTCAGAGTGAGAAACCCTCTAGCTTTTTCTCAGACTCATCTGGGGCTAATGGATCACTTACACAACTGATCTTAGTGACGACTGGTGACTGTCTGGCTTGATAAACCGAGAACATCTAATCGACAAAAGCCCTGCTAACATCTGGAGCCACCCGCGGTCCATGCAGACTGTGAAGTGGGCATCCGTGATTTCTATTTCTTGACTTGATTGTTTCGAAGTCAAGACAAAAACTGGATTTGGCCTGAAGGTTTTCCTGCCAGACATGTTATTTAACTCTTTAGTCTTTTAATCATAATTATTTTTTTGATTTGGCAGTGTCAGGTCTTTGGGTGTCCTTTTATCCACAAGCCACATTTTCTGTGTGAGCTCAGAATTCAATCTAGCTGGTGTCTTCGACAGTTTATTTCTGGTACGTGGGGCTGATTTTGGTGAAATTATGTCTGATCAGGGATGATTTTAATCATACTTAACACTAACCAGGCTAATAAACTCAGAGATGAAGGTAAGGTAAGTGCTACTTTTGGTTTCAGTAGCTTCCAGTAGAGATCTAGAGGGAATCTTCAAGATTTAGCATAGTTTCTGGAAAATGATCATAAAAAAGTTTGTGGTTTTAATGAGCTGGTTTACTTTATGGAGCTACTGGTGTTTATATTAGGTTAAATCCCAAATAATATTCTTAAAAAATTTTTCCTCCTTGTTTTTCAGATAAACTTCAGATGTAAACCGTCTTTCAGGGAGTCAGGATCACGGAACATCCGAGAGGTGAGTCTCTTATTTTTATTTTCCTTTGTTTGTTTTCTTAAAATCTCGTCTATTCTGCCTGTTTTCCAATTCTGTCAAACTTTTTTATCGCTGATGCTTCATTACTTGATATAAACAGCCAACAGCGTAGTGCTAAAAGTCATTGTGTTTTGTGAATTATTATTATTATTATTATTATTATTATTATTATTATTTATATACAGTTGAAGTCAGAATTATTAACTCCCCTAATTTATTAGCCCTCCTTTTTGTTTTTTTCCCCAGTTTCTGTTTAATGGAGAAGATTTTTTAACACATTTCTAGCAATAATAGTTTTGGTCAGACGTTATTTTGATGGTCCGTTTGTTGAATTTAAGTTACATTGCATCTACATGCCAACTAATTCTCATTAGATTGGCATGCTGTCTCATTAGATTAGTGCATACTGTCATGGAAAACCTGGAAAAATCACAGAATTTTGACATGGCATTTTCCAGGCCTGCAAACGTTTTGGAAAAATAGAAAAACCCACAGAGTTTTGGAAAAGTCATGGAAATTAGATTAACAAATATCTGTATACTTGAATATCGGTTAGTTGTCTTTACTTCTTTTCTGTGTTTGGCCAAAAACATGGTCTCACATTAAGGTTAGCGTTAGGGTTCGGTTGGGGTTAAGGTTAGCGTAAGTTGACATGCACTTGCACAGTTTTTTATAGTCAGTTAAATGTCTGTTTAGCAGCAGTATCAACAGATATTAATTAGACCGTCTACAAATACTCAAATGGACCATCAAAATCAAGTGTTACCATAGTTTTAATAGCTCATTTTAAATTGCTGATTTAATTTTTCTTTTCCAAGATGACAGTAAATAATATTTGACCAGATAATTTTCAATACACTACAATAAAGCTTAAAGTGACATTTAAAGGTCTAGGTTAACTTGGTTAAATAAGTTAACTAGGCAGGTTAGGTTAATTATGCAAGTTATTGTATAATGATGGTTTGTTCTGTAGACTATCGAAAGAAAATAGCTTAAAGGGGCTAATCATTTTGACCCTAAAATGGGTTTTAAAAAATTAGAAACTGCTTTTATTCTAGCCAAAATAAAACAAATAAGACTTTCTGCAGAAGAAAAAATATTATTAGACATACTGTGAAAATTTCCTTGCTCTGTTAAACATCATTTGGGAAATATTAAAAAAAAAAAAAAATTCTGACTTCAACTGAACAACACTTTAAGATTTAGATTTTAGTTATTTGTGAGTTTAATTTTAGCTCTTTATTTGTCGGAATGACCCCAGATGTTTTACACACACACACACACACACACACACACACACACACACACACACACACACACACACACACACACACACACACACACACACACACACACACACTCACACACACACACTGCATGGGCTGCTGCTGTTTGCTGTTTAAATCTTGATTTCACCCCGTTTTACCCTTTGTTTTCCTTTTCCACATCCCTTATGTCGCTCTCACTGCCGTAATCCATCCCTCATCTCTTCATCCCTATCTCTCCATTGCACTTCTGCTCCTCGGTATGCCCTGTCTCTTCCTGTTCCCATCTTGCTTTGTTGGGTTAGCAAACCTGGCGACGCAGAGCTTTCAGAGGTCGCTGTGCTTTGGAGCAAATGAGAGGTGCTGCAGCTAAATGTACTGCGCACACCTCTAACACACAGGTATCACACACATTTACGCAGCTACTGTATGATGACACTTTTACTTGGTTATCTAAATGAAGACTTATATAATTTTCCATTTTTTTTATTACAGTTATCACAATAAGATTAAGTAAAAATTGTTTTTGTCATTATAAAAATAGATGGTGACTCACAAATGCACTCACAAGAATAAACGAATACTGTATATTTTAGAAACTTCACAAAATTTTACTAATTTTAAAAGTAAAACAAATAAAAAGGGTTTTTCAGCAAATATAGCAGAGTTTTATTAAAATCCTATACTGCCATTTAATTGCTCTTTTTTTTATTAATTCTTTATTATGTTATGCAATACACACTGCAGCTAAATTTGGTCAACAGTTCACATTTTATTGATCAGTCAACAAATTAACTCCCAAATTTTGCAACAGTGAGCATTTACAAACATTTGACTGTGTGCACACGGCTCAACTGAACAAGTGTTTGTTCATGACATTTTAATACATTTAAAAGTCTCTGTTCTTTGTGTATAGAGTAAGAAATTTAAAGGCACCTATGATGAAAATCAACTTTTGTAAGCTGTTTGGAAAGAACTGTCTGTATGTATAGTGTCTACAATCATATTTCTGTGATTTTTTATAAGTTTACCATTTTTTTTCTAAACCGGCATGTGTGTAATAAAGACAGTAAAATCGATATCTAATTCTTAACCATTATAATCATCACAGCCACATGGTGTCTGTAAACGCTAGTGTGTGTGTGTGTGTGTGTGTGTGTGTGTGTGTGTGTGTGTGTGTGTGTGTGTGTGTGTGTGTGTGTGTACTGCAAACGGCATTTGTGTGATACTCGTCATTTCAGAAAGGCTTGAATAAACTCCATGACAAACACATAAAATAAACATACTTGGTATTTTTGACTAATGAGCAGTATTTTAGCTTTATCCGAGTCTGTCACTGTGCTGTATATCTGACGTAGCGCCTGATGAAAAGCAGACATGTACGTGCGAACGGTGGGCGGGGAGAAGCAGCTCATTTGTGTTTAAAGCTACAGATTATAAAAACAGCTACACTGTATTCAGACACCAAATGGGCAGATTCTGGAGTGTGTAATAACTGATCTGATGGGTATTTTGAGCTGACACTTTACAGACACATTCTGGAGACACCAAAGGCTTATCTTACATCTTGAAAAGGCGTAAAATAGTTGCCCTTTAAAGAGAACAAGTTAAGAATTTAATAGCCAATAATAAACTTAAACTTAATCATTTTGGTTGTAAGTTGTGTTGCACAATCAAACAAAACCATTATTTATGTAGTTCACTCCCTTGTTTAAAGGGTGGTCACTAGGAATGCACGCTATTGAAAAAAATATGCAATATTCAATTTCGTTGAGGATTGCGATAACAATATGTCTTGCAATATTACATATCCCTACAGAAATGCTCTTTTTAAAAACGATTTTTATGTTTTTTTTAGTAAATGTAATGATCATTGATTTTTTTTTACACTTTTCTGCGATACAGATCATGCATACAGAGCTCTGCATATATAAATACACCCTTCACAAACGTATCTTCTAAATTCATATTTTAATAGGAAGCTATACAATATTAAATTTGTGCATTTACATTACAGTTGATTAGTCGGTACTGAAGCCAAAACTGGAGCTAATCTAACAAAATAACTTACAATAATGGTCCAAAAACTAGTACAGCCAAATTTTATATTATAAAAAATATTATATACAAGTTTAAAATGAGAGGAAAAAACAAGAGAAGCAAAAAATTAAAAAATTTAGTTGAAATTATGAGTTGAATTTTTTTTGCAATAGTTTGCTTGAATTCAATTGTAATGTCTTTCAATTTCTAGATATCTTTGGTGACTAAAATATTATTTTAATAAATAAATATATCTGTTTAATAAATCTGTTTTGTTTAAATGCACTAAAATGCATTGCCTATATTCACTGAGAAATGGAGAAAAATATTCATTTAAAAAATGGGGAGTACTCTTAAATGTATTTTGTAGCCCTAGTTGTTGCTACTGAAACTTCACAATTTGGAGGTGGCTAACATGCTAACAAGTGTCATCCTTTTCAGTTTATTTAGTAATACAAAATAATTTGAACCCCATGAAAACCAATCCTCATTTTAAATGTGAACAATATGTCTGCAGTGTTTCTCCCTCAAGAATTTAAGCATACATTTGCACTTACTCGTATAGGCACTTCATCATGGCATTCAACTTTAAGTATTTTTAATTGCATCTCCAGAGGTTTTCTGTTCTCATGGTGTCTGTTCAGCTGTCTCCTCTTGTTCATGCTACCAAATCAGATTCAGTCTTTATAGCCCACAGCATAACCCCACAACAATGTCATATTTTATGGGTGTATGATCCTATGTCTTGTTTTTTATGGCAGCCTGCAATAGTGCGACACCACTGGGTCCATCGGAGAAGACAAGAGGGCAAATGCAAACAGTGTGGAAAGGTGAGTAAAATCACAAAAGTATTCACACTATATTTATGAGAAATGACATGTATTATGTGTTAAAGGACTATTGAATGACGTTTTAAGTTCATAATGGAGTCTAATATCCACTTACAGGGGTTTCAGCAGAAATTTGCCTTTCACAGTAAAGAGATTGTAGCCATCAGCTGCTCCTGGTGCAAACAAGCAGTGAGTCTCTCAAGCATCATGCATTAGTGTGTTTTAATGTTGCAGGTTGTGTATTTTTGTTTATCTTCCCTCCTTTTTTTGTGTCTTTGCAGTATCATAATAAGGTGACATGCTTTATGCTGCAGCAGATAGAAGAACCATGTTCATTAGGAGCTCATGCCGCTGTAATAGTACCTCCTACTTGGATCATACGGGTTCGCCGACCTCAGGTACACACACACACACACACACAATACACACTGTTAGGATTACTGCTTAAACAGGTGTATGAGAACAATCCACAAATTGAATTAGATGATTGAATTAATGTGGTTACATTGTAAATTACTGAGCAGTGCTATTCTGTGGCAAAATTGGATGTAAACTTTTAATGCAATCGATCATGCACAATCCGTAAGGCATTGCTAGTTTTCCATTGCATTTTTTGTTATGTTTTTAAAATGTTATTATCTTGTATTGTTTTTTTTTTTATCATAGTCCTCACTAAAGTCAAGCAAAAAGAAAAAACGGACATCTTTCAAACGTAAATCCAGCAAGAAAGGAGCAGAGGTATGAATACAGCAACAATTATTGTTATTATTTTTGTTTCTAAGAGGACAAAACAGTTAAAGAAGCAATATGTGTTTGTTTTATATACACTTTCCCTTTTTTATTCTAGGAGGCACGATGGAAGCCTTTTATAGTGAGACCCATTCCCTCCCAACTCATGAAGCCACTGCTAGTGTTTGTAAATCCAAAGAGTGGAGGAAACCAGGTATTGTTGTTACTTTGTATAGTAAAAACAGAAATAACATATTACAAATATTAATAACCTATAATGTCTATTTCCATTCTGCTCTCTTTGTCTTAGGGAGCTAAAATCATCCAGACCTTTCTTTGGTATCTAAACCCTCGGCAGGTGTTTGATCTAAGTCAAGGAGGTCCTCAGGAAGGGTCAGTACCTGCTTGTGAAATGCTTCAGAACAGAACTTTTCAAACTTTTTGGACACATCTATCAAGACTTTAGTATACTTCTTATATTTCACTAATAAAACAACACAAAGCTTGCTCTCTATTGTCAGTTAGTCGTACAATATTGTATCTTTTGTAGTAATTGTTTTATTATAATTTGCTTTCATTTGAAAAAATTAAGAATTCATTAATAGGGCTGGTAAAAATATTGCTATATTTTGTCATTTGTTTATAGTTTTACTTGCTTACATGTTTTTTTTTCTTTTTTTTCTTTTAGCTTGGAAATGTATCGCAAGGTTCACAACTTGAGAATTTTGGCCTGTGGGGGGGATGGCACGGTAAGCGTCTGTCTGTTAGTATTTGGCAAATAATCTGCCACCTCATTAAAATATTAGGCCGAGCGGTTTAAGCAAGAATTAAACACCTTTCCAGCAGGGGGAAGCATTTGACAGTCTGTGAGCCGAGCAAAAGTTAATTCTCCTGGGACATAACACTATGACTATTCAGATGAGTTGTGTATTTGAGTTTTCTGACATGTAATGCTGAACTGCGCATAAGTATTTGTTAATAATTGGCAATAATCTGCCACTTTATTTAAATATTAGGGTGAATAGTTTATGGAAGAATTAGAAACCTCTCCAGCAGGGGGCAGTATTTCACAGTCTGTGAGCCAATCAAAAGTTAATTCTCCTGAGTCATAACACTATGACTATTCAGATGAGTCGTGTATTTGAGTTTTCTGACATGTAATGCTGATCTGCGCGTCCTGGTTTATCCCATGCTGTCACATCTCCGTAATCCATTTGTATGAGTAATTAAGAGTGTTAAAGGAGATCTGAATGCAGTCATATTTCATACCCTGACTTTGATCCAAGAGAGAGAAGTTTAAGAATAAAGCCTTTAGCTCAGCTGAAATAAGGATTTTAAATCCATCACTCATCCTCCAGCCTGCTGAATGTGTTTAAACTGAGTTAAACACAAGTTTTTTGGGGTTTACATGTGATTTTTACTATACAAAAGCTCTAACTTGTTAATTAGGTTTTAGATGAAAAAGGTATGTGTGTGATATAAACTTTTTATGCTTGTTAATGGACATTTTGTTCATTTTCTTTTTATATACTGATGTTAAATGATAATTTGTTCAGGTGGGCTGGATCTTATCTGCACTTGATCAGCTGCAATTAAACCCTTCTCCTGCTGTGGCCGTACTTCCCCTGGGCACAGGAAATGACCTTGCTAGGACGCTAAACTGGGGTGGGGTGAGTTGAATTCGAGTCTAGCATCTGCAGTTGATTGCTTTTTTTCTTTCTTTTTTTTTTTACTTTTTAAAATTTTATTTAAAGAAAAGAGAAAAAAATGACAGAAGGGGAAGAAAATTTAAATAAAAAACAAATAACAAAGCGGTTGTCATATGCGTTCATTCAAGGGTTTGAAATCAAGTCATAATACATTTGACATTATCACAAATTGTTTACAATCACATACTCAGTCCATTTTTGCCAGTACTTGTTACACTTTTTTGAATCAATTCTTAGGTTAAAAGTCAGTCACTCCATACAATGTGTTTCCTTTACAATACCTATCCATTGAGCCCTAATTGGGAGATCAGCCTGAAACCATTTTTGAGTTATGGCTTTTCTGCTACTTACCAAAAGGATTTGAATGAATTATTTGTCAATATTTGGAATAATTTCTGCTATTTTCCGATGGTATAATGTAATAAATTAGTAGTCCAATTCTTCTTCAGTTATCTTTTTTATCTCAGTCGCTATGTCATACCATAAGGTCTGTATTTTTGGGCAAGCCCAAAAAAAGGTGAAAATGGTTAGTTATTGAGGATCCACATTGTTTCCAACAGGAGCCCAAACTTTCTGATAACTCATGTAATGTCTGTTAGAGGTCACTGAACTAAATGATGTGATTCCTCTCCAAACCCACTGTTTAAATCTCTTATCTAGTGTACAAGGTTGAAAATCTGGGTTGAATGCTATCCAACTTAATATCCCATAATGTTTTTCTGCTTGTTATTTCTTCAGTATACCAAATCATAACTTCAATGAAAACGCAGTCCAAGTATTTAATCTACTGTAATACTCTTCTGCTTGATATTTATTAAGAAGTAATGATTGTAAAGATTTATCTATCTGTGTAGTTTCTAGTTGCAGTTGATTTCTGACCAATCAGAGCCACTTTAATCATAGCCAGTTTCATTGTAATGTGTGTTTTGTGAACTACCAGGGCTACACAGATGAACCTCTGAGTAAAATCCTGTCTCATGTGGAGGATGGGAATATTGTACAGCTGGATCGGTGGAATCTTGTTGTGAAGCCCAACCCAGAGGCAGGACCAGAGGAAAGAGACGAGCAGGTGACGGACAAGGTGAGAGCTCCAGCGGTGCTGCTGTTTCACATGCTGTCAGAAGCACAGAACAGCAGCGGTATGCTTTTTATTGTGTGTCAGCATCTAAAGTGTGATTGATGTTTCTCTGCTCCACAGCTCCCTCTAGACGTCTTCAATAACTACTTCAGCCTTGGATTTGATGCTCATGTGACTTTAGAGTTCCACGAATCTCGAGGTTTGTGAAAACGCACTAGTCTGTCTGATAAATGTGCGACTGCTTGTTAACTAGATTGAGAAAGTAAAGGATGTAAAGTTTCTTCTGTGAGGTCCGATTGATTGGTGCTAATTGAGATTCATTATGGTTTGTCTTCTTTCTCCTCAGAGGCTAATCCTGAGAAATTTAACAGCCGGTTCAGAAACAAAATGTTCTATGCAGGGGTAAGTGATAAACACAAAATCAAACTCCTAAGACTGAAACAGCCAAGTTTTCACAAAGTTCTCATTGGATTCAGAGTAATGAATTGGCAATGGAATTGGGATGAAATGGCAATTCATTCTTATTGTAAACAATTCATGCATCATACATCCATGCAGCAAATACGTGCTTCATTTAAAAAAAAAAAGAAGTGTTGCGATTGCAAACCTCAAGGCCTTGTTTACACCTGCCATTAAAATTTGGTTAGTCAGATCAGAAGGTTATACCAGGGGTCTGTTGTTCATCATACCTCACCAAAAAGATCTGAGATGATTTGACAGACCTGGATTTTTTTTTCTGATAACAAACAGCTGGCTAATTTTGTTCTTCAAGCTAGTTGGTGAATCAGATTTAAATCTCTGAACAGGTTTATTGATGTTTAAAATCATGATCTGCAATGTAGCGACCTGCTGGTGACAAAACAGCAGTGCAATGACATCATCTAATTAATGTTCAATTATTTAGCAACTATGGAGTGAAATTTTATATAAGATTCAAGATGTAACATTCATTCAATCATTCATTCATTTTCTTTTCGAGTTAGTCCCTTAATTAATCTGGGGTTGCCACAGTGGAACGAACCACCAACTTATCCAGAATATGTTTTTCGCAGCGGATGCCCTTCCAGCTGTAACCCATCACTGGACAATGTCCATACACGCTCATTCACACACATATTTAGTTTGTTTAATTCACCTGTACCACATGTCTTTGGACTGTGGGGAAAAATGGAGTACACAAAGGAAACCGACGCGAACATGGGGAGAACATGCAAACTACACACAGAAATACACACAGAAATAGACAACTAAATAACAATAGATGATTAGTTAAATTTATCGCAATAACTTTTCCACATTTTACAGCCTATTTGTACTGGCTTGACTTTGTATTTAATAATAGCTTCACATGGCTTAACTGACTATTTAAATACATTTAAACTAATCTATGCCTTTTGAGATTTATGAGTAGTGGTCTGCATCTTTTGCGTTTCATCCAGCCACCCACATATTAGCTTTTACCATTCAAATTTATAAATTGTTTAATAAATTTAAATGGAAAAAAAAAGAAACAAATAATATAATAATTATTTTTTCCACAAAAAAACTCATTCTCAAGCACTTTACGAACATTATTTACAGAGGTGAATCCATGAGCAGGCTTTATCTGATCTTTTGATTTGATATGGCAAATATGCTTGCATAAATTATCTAGAAACATGAAATGGGACAATGGATGCAGCAGGTTTAGTTTCTGACCTGATCTGATAGCTGCTAAATTATTGTGAAGGGCCAGGATGTGTCAAAATCAGGACTGGAAAGAAAGCATTTGCTTTTTTAAATGTTCTCCAAACTTAAGATTTCAGATAGCAAAGCTTAAATCTGGAAAGTGTGGAAACCATCCTTCAACAGGTCTTCCTATTATTCAAAGACTTAGTTCACTCAAAAATGTTTTTTTATTTATTTTAATTTTTTATTTTAATTGCTCACCCTTATGTAATTTTAGTCCCCTGAGACCTTTGTTCATCTTCAGAACGCAAATGAAGATATTTTATATGAATCCTAAATGCTCTCTGACTTTTCATAAACAGCAACAGTCCTAAGATGTTCCATGTCCAGGAAAAAAAAAAAACTTAGTTAAAACATTGCTTGTGACTTCAGTGTTCATCTAATCATATGAAGCTCCATGAAACATTTTGTGCACTAAACAACTGTAAAAGCAACCTTGTTTGTCTAGGTCAAGGTCAGGGTGCACATTTACTATGGGCAATCCAATGCTTGTGTGTTGCACTAGTGACTAATGGCAAAGCATCATATTGCCTGTAGTAAACACACACCTTGACAATCTGATGAGAAGATATAGGCGAACAAAGTTAGATTTATCTATCTATGTAGTTGGTGATTAGTGGCTATTAGAACACATGAGTCATGACATGAGTCCAGTCAAATGTGTTAAAAATTATTATAGGTGTAAGTTGGTGGAAGTAGCTTTTGTCAACAATCAATGGAAACAATCAAGTAGCTCAGTGTTTTTTGCTTGATCATACAACATAAATCATTGTGACATTGATGCAAGTATCTTTTTTTTTCCTCTACAGACAGCGTTTTCTGATTTCTTGATGGGCAGCTCCAAAGACCTGGCTAAGCACATCAAAGTAGTCGTATGTACAGTATTAAACTAAACAAATATATTTTTCTGGAGACAATAAGAGAGGAAATACTGTAAATGTGCATGCCTCTGTGTGGTTTAAAATGCAAATGATCATGCTGCGCATTTTAGGTTTGACTCTAAGTCTCTATATTTGCATGCTTGTTTGTCTGTTTGCGTTTCTTCCTCTTGGGCTTTAGCACTGGGAGGTAGTGTGTCTAAATTTGAGTCGAAAACTTTTTTTTTCTGCTGACTGTTGGTTTGTTCTGCTGACTTGTTTAGTTTATGCTGCTTTCTTCTCTCTCATTCTTTGTAGTGTGACGGCACAGATTTAACCTCAAAGGTCCAGGATTTGAAGCTGCAATGCCTGGTCTTCCTAAATATCCCCAGGTGATGCACTTAATCATGTTTTTAATGTTTTCTGAGTGCTTTATCTGTGCATACAGTATGTGCAGTTGCTGTTATTATCAATGTTGAAAACAATTAATCTACTTAATATTTTTTTGTGAAAACTGCACTCAAAAAGGACTTATTTTATTTTATTTACAATGAGTTGAAACAAAGCGATTCTTAAGTAATTGTTTTTTGTTCAATCCTCTTAACTTTGTTAGATTAAGTTTACTTAATCGAGTTGTGATGGCACAACCTGTAGGAACTGTGTGGAAGCCAGTGTTTTTAGTGTGTCACAGTTTTTTTCAGGATTCTTTGATTAATATAAACTTCAGTCTCACTTTATATTAAGTGGCCTTAATAATGTTCTATACTTAAATTTAATCATTTCAGGGTTCAACACTAAGCCTTTTTTCTACTGGCCCGAACAGGCCGGTGATTCAGATTTTTACTTGCGCTGCCAAAATGTTCACTGGCCCCAGCAAACAAAATAAATAAATAAAGTTAATAGCTATCTCTCAGCTACACATTTTATATATTTTTTTTCAAAATCCAAACATAACGATAGACCATTTTGAGGGATGTAAAAAATAGCATTGGTCCTAAAGTATTTCTTGTGTTACATTTTTAATTATCATAGCTTGCGAGAATCCCAAAAGGTCCACATATTGATAAATAATGTTATGTCGGCGGTTTAAACGTTAATTTATGCTTGAACTGACTTTTGTTACAGTTTGATTGTTTGACCAATTCTAAGAAGCCCATATTAATAATATAGCTCTTTTAAATATTTTCTATCATATATTGTAAAAGCTATCTATAATCATTAAGATTCTAACGTTAATTCTTTTCAAATCTTGGGGTCCCCATGAATACTGGAACTTTCCGTCTATAGTGCAGTTTATTTAAAAACAAAACAATTTCCATATGTTCTCTCTCTCTCTCTCTCTCTCTCTCTCTCTCTCTCTCTCTCTCTCTCTCTCTCTCTCTCTCTCTCTCTTTCTCTCTCTCTCTACAGTGTATATATATATATATATATATATATATATATATATATATATATATATATATATATATATATATATATATATATACACATAAAGAAAGTGTTTTGAGTTTTAATGCTAGGACCCCATACTTGGAATTGCTTAGGGCCCCTAAATCACTAAGTCCACCCCAAACTGAATACATACAGTACACTTTTTATTCAACATAACTTTTCTTCAAATACTTAATAAATAACTAACAGTTCGTAAAATTTCAATTGTGATGTAACTAAATTTCTCAAAGATCCTGGAAAATAATGTCTGTGAATCTAGAATTTGAATATTTAAAAAATAAAAATACATTTATAATGAGCAAAATTCAGAGTGTTATGCAAGCAAAATGAGCAGTATGGAAAATGTTTAAATGGAAAGTATTTTTAAATGGAAAGTATTCCCGATTTGAAGACTGTATTTGCATGCAATTGACACATAGTCACAGACAAAATAAACTTTAGCGACAAGGCAGTAAGGATCCTGTTTTCTCCCCCCGGGCCATCGGAGAGTCTTTATTATTGAGCCCTGCATTTGGTACAATGTATGTGTTTTGTACATACATGTTTTTACATTGTACTTACAGTATATTTAAAATAAATTATTTGCATGTAATTTTCATCTGTCATTGATTTCTGTATTTACATAATTACATTGTTGACTTTTTCATTTTTTTCACAAATACAAACTCTTTTGAACTGTACTGTACTACTGATCAGTATATCTGTGTAAGGATCTGAATACAGAATTTGATTGTTTATGTTGATCTCAGGTACTGTGCGGGCACAATGCCATGGGGCAATCCGAGTGAGCATCATGACTTTGAGCCTCAGCGTCATGATGATGGCTGCATTGAGGTTATTGGATTCACAATGACATCACTGGTATGTTTCACCTCACTGGATGCATTTGAAGTGAGTTTTCAAATGAAAGGGTCTATTCTTAAGTCAACAGATGTGCCCTGCGTTGTTTTTTGTGACTTTAGGCCACACTGCAGGTCGGAGGTCACGGTGAGAGGTTAAATCAGTGTCGCGAAGTCACCCTCACCACCTTTAAGTCAATCCCCATGCAGGTGGACGGGGAGCCTTGTAAACTAGCACCATCTGTTATTCACATTTCTTTGCGAAACCAGGCCAACATGGTGCAGAAAACCAAGAGACGTACATCTATACCACTGCTAAACGAGTGAGTGCAACATTTGACATCACACACTTGTAGGTCTGTCATAATATCATATTTTTACTACCAAACAAATTCTTGAAAGCAATATTTACAACATTGCTATACTAGATTTACATTCATTCACGATCCAAAAACAATTCACTTTTGTCATAACGTACATTGTAATGTCACTTCTCACTGTGTCTGAAACTATTTGTTCAAAGACTCAGTCTCTTTTAAACCTGTCTTGTCCAAGAGCCTACTCAGCTCTGATTGGTCAAATTGCACATATTTTATTTTGCACGTCAGAAAACCCCCCACCCATGTTCAAATTATAACTATTAATCTCTTGTAAACACAGTAATATGAACCGCAATTATGGGATTTGTTTTGTGTCAATTCAAGCCAAAGTCTTAATCCTTCAACAGGGGTTCCCAAACATTTCCAATCACGACTAAAATAACAATACCAGTGACTCGCGACCACCAGTATCCTCTGAAGTGGTTATACAGTAAATATACAAACCTTGAACACATACTAATGGAGATCATTCTCCATGTGAGTGTCGTAAAGGTGTCAGAAAGTTGAACCTAGTGCCATATAATCAATTTGCTGCATCTGACTCAATTGCTGGGTCTTTAAAATAACGTTAACACAGCAGGAGTCGCAAAAAATGGATAGGCTGATGGATTTTTATTTGCATTTTATTATGTAAATTTCACATTACTCTTCTTTTGTAGGTTAATTTTAGTAAATTAGTAAAATGAATTTGACTTTTGGAAATCGCAAAGTGATTCTCCCCCAACCTCATTGTCCCACAATCTTTTCTGCTGGAGATACTCTTGTCGTAAAAACCAAACAAACAAAAAAACATTAAAAATCTTAAATGTACCGTAGGAGCGGTATAGCAGAACCTTTTGGTGGTTTTAAAACATTGACCTTTCAAAGCCGTAGTATACCTTGAAAACGGCTATCGTCCCATGTCTAGTTCAGACCCCTACTTTGTGAACCGCTGCTTTAGAAGAGCATACAAAGTGGTTTTGCTTTCATAGCACACAAAATAGCATGCTCTCAATATGTCAACCACACAAAATCATGTAGCAAACTCCTCCAGCAACTACTGGAGTGTTTGAGGGTCAAAAGAGGCAGTTTACCTACAGCCAGTGAAGCCATTATGCTGATTGGTTGAATAAACTGACCTAGGTTTGTGCAGGAAGTAGGACTGGAATTATTACTTACTCATTCCAGGCACTTCAGAATCAGTTCTTTCTTTTAGGAGACAGTATTTATACAATACTACATTTATCATGCTTCCTTGATCTTTGACACTTGCAGACCTTACACATTTTTAGTAAACAGCTAAATGAAAAGAGCATAATAGCGAGTCTTAAACATAATTGTCAGTTCCTTTCATCTTTTATTGGTTTTATTTAGTCTTTTCGTCTTTTTGTCCAATGAACCACTCAGAATAAGGATGCGTAGAGAGGGTAACTATAAGTGTATACTGTACAAGCAATGTATTGCTGATTGTTGATCAGCATGTCGTGTTGAGGGGGTGTCTGAATCCATGTCTTATTCATAAAATTCAAGAAACGCCCACAATGGCAAACTAATGAAGCTTTTCTTTTGTGTGGCTTGAGTTGTCTCTCGCTTTTGCCTGTCATGTTCTCCGACAAGATGTTTATTTGCCAGTAATATTAATGGCACTAATAATGGACTCTTTACAATGTTGCAGTATTGTTATGTGTAATATTATGTGTAGCTTAAAATATATTCATCATTTACGCTAGCCTATTTTTTCTTTTGGTTTGGGTTGGTTGTAATTATATGTGTTAAATTTCAAAATTTGAAAATCTTATCTATCTTATTAATTAATTAATTAATTAATTTATTTATCTATTTATTTATTTATTTTGATAGTTTGTTAATAAAAAAATTAGTTATTTTTAATATTGATATATTGTAACCCCCAATTTAGTATTTAGTAGTTAGTGTGTAATTAAGAATGAGGTCTGCGATTTATGAATGAGATTTAAAGAGCAAGACTTTTAAAAAGACAGCAGTATTCAAATGCACACATACACACACATTCACGCACACACAAATTTTTAAAGCACTAGGTTAGCTAATGTTTAATAAACAGTCAGAGCAAAAGTTAAACTGTTGGATTGATGTGCCTCTTTATTGAGCTGTTACTGAACGTGTGACAATTTAGTATGATTTATTTGCTCTCTCAGTCTCATTTCTTTTCCATGTCACCTGAAGTGAATAAATGACCCTCATAAATGACTGGTAAGGACAGACAAGCTTGCTTAGTCCTGCTGAAATTAGATAATCACTCTCCCTGGGGTTTTGTTCATTTCACACCTGGCTGCTTCAAGGTGAGCTCATTGTATCGACGGCAGATAGACCCATAATGAAACCACGGTTAAAAAGCTAAATATCGGAAGCGGAGACAGATTTAATTAGTATAGCGACAGCTGGGCCGTTTAGTGAAATGCGAGATGCTGTTTCCAACCCTGACAGCCATCACTGCATGCTCACTATGATATGCCACTGTTATAGAAACTTCAGTTCCTGATGAATATCTTTTGTTTGAATAAATTTTTTTTAACCATAATCTTTTTCCATCAAGCAGTCAGCAACCGTTTCCAGAACGACTACGGATCAGAGTGAGCCGTATCAGCATGCATGATTATGAAGCTTTGCACTACGACAAGGAGAAGCTCAAAGAAGCTTGTAAGTATGAAACATGAACAATAACAATAATAATGTAATAATAATTATAATGATTATAATAATAACCATAATGATATTAATAATAATAATAATAACAATAATAATGATAATAATAATTATACTGATTATAATAATAATAATGATGATGATATTATTAATAATAATAATAATAATAATAATAATAATAATAATAATAATAATAATGATCATGATGATGATGATAATAATAATAATAATAATGATGATGATGATGATGATGATGTAATACTAATAATAATAATAATAATAATATTAATAATAATAATAAATAAGGATATAAAGCTTATAGTTTTGTCATTTATTAAGTTTGTAATTGTAGTTTTTAAGTTTAAAAACGCGTCCCTTCTTATTTTTTTATAAGTAATATGTCAAAACTGGATTTGAATGTTACCACATTTTTAATTCCAAAAAGCTAAATCTGGGGTAAAATGTTTAAAAAACTTTACTGTTGATCATTTAATGTTTTTTTTTTTCTTTTGTAAAATTAACATTTCATTTTTTCCCTGTTAACACAACTTGTCTTCTTTGATTTTATTCATTTTGTCAGTGACAAGTGCAGTTAGATTGCAGACCAACCTTAAATATAACCTCAAAATCTGGCCGTTAATAATTATTGAATGAACTTGTCCCCTTAAATGTCGTTTGTAAAACATCATTGAAGTTGCTCTTCAGTGGTTTGGCATTCAGCAGTGACATTTACATTATTACACGGAACTGAACTGAACTTCAGTTGTGAAAACTGCACTGAATGGAAGCAGTTTCAATTTGCTAGAAGCTGCTTTGAAACATTCTACATTGTAAAAGCACCATAGAAATAAAGATGAGTTGAATTAAATAGAATTGTGGTTATGATACAGATTAGTTCACCCAAAAACGGACAGAAACATCCCAGATTTTCTTTCATGTGTTGAAGATCATCAAAAGTTAGATGAATTTGATGAAGTGAGGGCAATAACATTTATTCTGGCTGCCCGATTTGTTTAGGAGTGCCCAAGTCAAGCTGTGTGCACACTTCTATTTCCCAGCACTAGGTGTCGTCCCATCACTACCCTCAGTAACTATGGTGTGTGCTGTTGGAATTTAGTGGCTCTATTACAATACATTCAGCCTCTGCTTTATGCCGCTTTTAAGATTTGACACGGAGTATTTTACCAATCCATCAGCAATGTTAGCATCATACATTTCTAGTTTTAATAAACTATTACCTACAGTTTTCAAAAATCAAGTCTAGTATGAAAAATTGTTTGTTAATGTTCAAGTATATGGTTATAATCAAGCTTTGTTTTAATAAGCAAACATTTAAAATAGTGAATATCCATCACCCCGAGACCAGTTTTATGATGATTAATTTATATACATGCTGGTTGACAATCACATTAGCCTTTTGGTCTGACTTTAAAAAAAAACAACAGAAAATAAAAAAGTAAGACTTCCTTTAGTTTGACTGAATTCATCCATTTAAAGTGCTTGTCAACTAGGAGAAAGTGGTTCTCTCTTTTCAGTTCATACACTCATTCTGTACTCTTTCATTTGTGCTACAAAAATAAACCACACATCCTTGTGTCTCGTCAGCTCACTGCTGTCAGTCCCTCTTCACTCTTCTGAAGAGCCTTGACAATACCACCAACTCAAGAGAAAGAGCGAGAGCACGGAGAACAAACCTGAATTGAATTTGGGAACGACTGCTCAGATGTTGCTAAGCAACTCAACATTCCTCAATGGAGGAGACCTCTCCCATATCTCGCCGTTCTTTCTCCACTCGTCTCTTCCCGCTTTCCCCGTCGCCCTCTCTCACTTTCTCGCTCCCCACTTTGTCAGAGAAACTCAGCGTCTTCTTGAGAAAGCTCATTTAGTTTGGAAATATTACCCTGCCTCTCTAAAGCCATCAAGGCTCGCTGCTCAGGGTAGGACTGTAGTTTTTCTCCAGCTTTAAAACGTGCACTCCTGCATCTTCATGATGTTAAGGGTGGTTGAGTGTTTCATTGCACAGTTGAGATCTCAGAGTGAGATCTTTGACTTTTTCCCATTTCCCTCTAAATTGAGTTGGACTTGAGAATGTCCATATGCATGAGAGGACACGTACCCTCAGCAGCCACTGCACTGCTTGAACATCATATTTCATCAGATTCTCTCAATGACACGTATAAGAGCAGGCCTACAGCTGCATGTCTACAAAATGCCTACAGTGATTTAGACTCTAGTGCAGACAAAATGGCTATGGCCTATTACTGTCAGCCCTCGTTTCATGAGGAGTCTCTGGATTCCTTTGAATGAGTTGGATTGGGTCTAAGCCACTGCATGTTGAATACAACTGCCATAAATCATCTCCATCAACACATACAGCTTACAGAGATTCACCAGGACACAGAGACAGAGATGAATTTTATCTTCAATGCTTTGAATTCTCTTTTCTTTCTTTCTTTCTTTCTTTCTTTCTTTCTTTCTTTCTTTCTTTCTTTTTTCTTTCTTTCTTTCTTTCTTTCTTTCTTTGTCTCTTTATCTCTTTCCTTCCTTCCTTCCTTCCTTCCTTCCTTCCTTCCTTCTTTCCTTCCTTCCTTCCTTCCTGCCTTCCTTCTTTCCTTCCATTCTCTTATTTAATTCAAATTTCATCTCCCTCTGCTGATCAGTATCTCCTGAGAGGAGAAATATGGGCCAAATTTTTAAAAACGTGCAGCAGACTTTTACTGTGCGAATGATGAAAAGATTCTGTTTCTTCTCCTTATCTCTCATTCTAACTTCTCGTTTCTTGTCTTTCCATCCTTATTGCAGCGATTCCACTGGGTCTCATCGTTGTCCCTGGAGACAGTGATTTGGAAACCTGCCGAGCTCACATCGAGAGACTACAGGAGGTAAAAAATGAGAGGGTGGGGTTAACAGATGGGAGAGGGGTAAAAGTGAGAAATGAAGAGGACAGGAAAATAGAGAGGAGGAGAGAGGTGTTAGAGTTTGATTAATGATGGGAACAGTCAGTCACTGTATAAGAATATAATATATGGAGAAGTTTTACTGCATTACATGTAGTACAGAACAGTGGCGCTTGGTTAGTTTGTCCTTCAGGACCCAGATTTGCAAGTAGTGACACTCTATTAGAATGTTTTAATTCTAAAATATTATTAAATGTTTTAAAGAGCCCCTATTATGCGTTAAAAAAGGCCATATTATGGTTTTGGGGGTCTCCAACAACAGGCTGATATGCATGCAAGGTCAAAAACTCTTGTAGTATCTTATAATATACATTTATTTGTAACTAATTATCCCAACACCTCTCATATGATTTGTTCAGCAATTAATTTGTTCCCAAACCCCTCCTTAGCGTGATGCTAATCTGTGCTGATTGGTGAGATGACCTAGTCTATTGCAATTGGTTGACTGCGTTCAGCGTGAGACAGAGAGAAACGCCCACCACGACTTATCAACATTGTTGAAGTAGTCAGAGTGCAGAGTGTATGTGTGAACCCAATAAAGGAGTGCATTAAAGCAATGCAGTTTGCTCTGTCAGCTCTTCATTACCATGACACACATTCAGTATTAATCCACACAGTGGCAAAAGTTGAACTATTTTGAAACCTGAACGCCACAAGTGTAAGAATAGCTGATGGTGGCCATAGCAATGACAAGTGGCAGTGGATTGCGAGCTCACAAACGCATTTAAATCAGTAAAGAAAGTGGTAAGCGTTGCATTTTCAATGTGGTTTTAGATGCGAAATGAGAATATAAAGAGTTAACCAGATACAGTACAAGGTACGTGGAGCGGTTACAAGTAACAAAACACAATTAAATTCATAATTTGCAAACTAGAGAAAACAAGGAGGCAACCATTTTAATCACACTTAGGTTGCTTAGACTTGTGAAATGGAGGAAGGAACTGATCCATGAACTGTGTACTGTAAAGTTCCTGTCAAGCTCTGACAAAGTCCCATACATCAGTAGTCTTTTCTGATCCTTCCTTTTAGCAAACGGCCGATAAATCTCCTGTTGTAAGCATGTAGATTGCTGAAGCACTCGTCAGAAAAATGACAGGAGCACAGTACAAGGCTGGAGCTATAATATTTTTGCAAAAATAAACTTTATCCATTGACTCTTCACAGCCACATCTTTGGGTAGGAAAAATAACACTATTTTAACTTTCTCTTTTATATATGAATCAATAGTTTTACACACAGTGCACTTTCAGATTTAATCCTTAGCTGGATATTTAACTTTACTTAGAGCTGTGTTACACACTGCATGGAAGGTCATTTTCAAAAACACATAATAGGGGCTCTTTTTCACTTAATTTTTGATCATTGGTTTTGAATTTATAAATAGTTGCCGGGTTGGAAAATTGAGTAAATGTTGACGGGGGTTTTGTTTTTGGAGTTTTTTTTTTAACCTTTCCAGTTAGATTATGCATATGTTGTTCAATTCTTAGGTTTTGATGCGCTGTTCATTTACTTATTTACCACAAACAATTTAAAACCATCATGAAGCATTATTAATGCAGTCACCTTTATCAAAATGCATTATTATTAATACAATATCTCAACATCATACCAAAAATTGGCCAAATGACATTGACAGTGACAGTTTTTTCTCAAATTTTCATAATGCCATGCCCTCTAGCCATACATTTATGGTGAAAGTAAATTGCACACAAATCATGTTTGTCCTTTATCAGGTGATCCAATATTCAACCTTTAAACAACATCAATGCAAAGTAATACTCTAGTTTGACTGGGCACATAACCTTTAACATTAAGTTAAAATAAGGACTTCTCCTCACTATATATGGTTTATAATTACTTACTCTTATGACTTGTGAATGCTCAGTGTATTGTTTAGGTAAACTTTAGAATAGGCATTTACTTTTTTCTTTCTCTTTGTTGCACAATTTTTTTGTTTGTCTCACAATTTGAAAACCATTGGTCGAGAATATCTTTTTCATGACTCCCCATACTATCTATTAGGGCTGCTTGATATTGGAAAAATCTAACATTGCGATGTTTTGTTTTTCTACAATCAATATTGCAATATATAAACAATTTCACCAGGTGACTTAAACTGCTACTGTATTTAGAAATTATTTATTTATTTAGATTGATTGGACTGATTCTGTAGGGAAGTGAATCGTTCAAAAAAATTAAAAATATTAACTAATTGCAATCAAAGATAACAGTGAAATAAACTGTTTTATGGTTTTTGGTGAAATCAAATTGTATTCAGGTGGAAATTTTGAAGAATCAAATGTAAAACAAAAAACACTGCAGAAGCTTTTACTCAAAAAAAAAAATTTCAAAATCATTCTTTAAGTTACAATATTTTTATTTATTACTGTGTTTCCCATGTTTTTCATCAATCAAATAGATTCTTAGTCCTCTAACATACAGTCTTTTGAAAAATGAGCAATTGTACCATAGTCGGACATAAAATCTGATCTTTTTGGCAGGGAATAAAAACTAAACCTCAGATGACAACATATACTGTAGCCTGAACAAAAATCATTTAGGCACCGCCAATCAATTTTTAGTGTATGGTATTTAGGTCCTTTATGTTGATAGATTTGTAAGCACAAATCAATTCCCTCACGCTGTCTTAATGAGCAGAAAAAGAAAGATTGTCAAAGGTCTCAAATATTGCAAAAGCAAATAACTCCCAAAGAGAATTCATGTGCTCAAAATGCGCAGATAATCAAAGAATATGCATTTACTTTTTTCTCTCGTTGTTATTGCTCACAATTTGAAAAGTATTGTTCGAGAACATCTCATTTTGTTCATGACTCCCCATTATATCCATTAGGGCTGCACAATATTGAAAAGATCTGATATTACAATGTTTTGTTTTTTCTGCAATAAATTTCAGAATATAAACTTAAACTACAATTTTAAAATAATTTATTCGTTTAAATAGATTAGACTGTTTCTGTAGGGAAGTAAATCCTTCGTTAAAATATCAAATATTAACTAATAACCAAAGGTAACAGTGAAATAAACTGGGAAATCAAATAGTATTCAGTGTGTAGAATTTGAGTAATCAAATGTAAAATAACACGGCAAAAGTCTTTACCGTATAAATAATTAAAAAATCTTCTTTATTTAAGTTACAAATGTTCAAATGTATTGTGCCTGAACACTGAACGCTGTCAGCCCTTAAAAACATGTGCAATTGAAAACTGTCCATTTTGGTTAAACTCTGCATTAACTACACAATTCTCCTAATGTGTTCTAAATGGTTTCTCCCAGTTAACTATAATCATAACTGATATCGATGCTAAAACAATATATTATGCAGCCCTACTATCCATGTTCCCAGAAAAAAAAAATCAGTGGTTACAAAAATAACTTTCAGCTGAAAAATGAAACAATTAATAAGTTGTCATTTAGAACAAATGAACAACCCCATCTGGTTTAATTTTGATGTCAAAAAGAAAGCAAGAGTAACACACACACACACACACACACACACACACACACACACACACACACACACACACACAATATTCTTCAAAAACAGAAGTAGTCTCATTCACATGCTCACATTCATATATGCTGTATGAACTTTTCCCAGAGATCACTGTTGTTCCACTGTCTGCTGCAGATGATTAAAAAAATCATATATATATGATGGTGTGAGTGTGTGTGTATTTGAGTTAGTGGGCTGTGTGTCTGATCTGATCTCCTGGGGTTTATGTGTGTGTGTGTGTGTATCTAATATAATGGGGTCTCCTGCAGGACTTTGTGTCGTGTAACCCGTCTCTGCAGCGGCTGGTGCTCCAGGTGGGTGAGACACCTGCGAGAGGTGAGACAGGAGCACTTTCAGGAACAAGACTGGAAATACAGCCTGCGCAAAGAGTCGAGAAAACCAAATTCTGTGCTGTTTGTACTAGAGCCCATCAGCTTTTGATGGACATTTATCCACAAACTTTTAAAATCTCTAAAAATAGGCTCGGAGGCAGACATGTTTACCGGAAGAGTACATAAACCTCCAGAGAGATAAAATAAGCAGGAGAGTTTGTTTTCAGATAGAGCTTAACATGATCTCCAAAGCAGAATATTCTCCAATTCGTCCTAAATCTCATCCACATCATTCTCTGTAAGATTAGAGCACTCTAGCGCCTCCTAGATACTAGTCGCTTTGCAGACGTGAAGAAAACCCTCATTAGTTCGGCGTTCCCTTATGACAGATGTTATGGGTGAAGCTTCAAATAAGCACAAATTATAGGAAGCGCTTGCTAAGCTAAATCCACTCGCTCTGGATATTTCCCCTGGGTCCTAAGTGCTCCCGTGTGCTTTGTGTGGATACCTTCAGTCGTGTTTAGCTTCTGTCGAGAATGGCAGCTTACTGTATAGTGATGGCGCATGCAGTTGTTGTACTGTGAGTGAAGTCTTGACTCTGTTGCATGACTTAGTCGTAGATGTTCAAGTGGCAGTTTAGAGCTTTGTAGAAAGAAATGAATTGATGTGACAAGCAATAATGGCAGGTCTGTCTGTGTTTGTGTGGTGAAAGTGAACTTTTCCTTTTGTTTGATTGGCATGAACTGACATTAATCAGAACTCTTGTCTTTTCTCCTTCCCATCTTCTACCCCGTTTGTTCTTCACATTCACAGGAAGGTGACGGGAGCAAATCAAAGGCTTTGTCGTCTCAGAGGCTATCACCGAAATGGTGCTTTCTCGACTGTGAGTATTATTTTTCACTGTGAGTTTGGTGCTAGAATTGAGAGAGTCAAATCTGGGGTACTGAACAGAAAATGTGCCATGGTGGCCCTCAAGGATGTGGGCTGGAGTTGTGTTTTTATCAGTGCACAAAGCTGTAGGTGTTTGCAGTGAATCAAATGGCAAAGAGTAAAGGTCAGAGATTCAAAACCATGAGTCAGCCCACAAAATACTCTCTTATCAGCGGCAGAATCAAAGCGAGGAACAGAAAGATTCATAAATCTCCATGCTACAGAACAGAATCTTTTTGAACATTTTTGAGCCAAGGTGATTACTGTCATTAGTTTATTTATTATTTACTGTGTTGGATAAGTTACTTTAAAAAGGAATAGATTACAAATTACTGACTACTACTGGAAATTGTAATCTGATTACATTACTAATTACTTAATGTAAAACGTAATCAGATTACTAGTTACTTTATTTGAAGTTACTTTAAACATATAAAATATACCTAAAAAAATACAAATTATACTGCAGCTCTTTTAGTAATTTAATATTTACTGAGAAACATTACAATGGGCCGATCAAAGCAGCTTGACATATTCAAAAAACTTAAAATTCTCTCATCATTCACTTGTTCCAAACCTGAACACAAAAGAAGACATGAAGAAAACTGGACATCTGTAACCTTTGACATCCATACTATGCAAAAACACTGTAGTGTTTGGGTGTTCTGTGTTTGTCTGAGATAATTAGTGTATATTCCTTATAAAGTATCAGTGGTAATTAGTGTGTATATTCCTTATAAAGTATCAGGCTGATCGGTCAGTTCTTGTCACATGACTTGTGTGTTTCAACTGGTTTGCCTGGAAAATGAAGCAAAAGACGCATTGTGTGAATGGTCCCATAAGCAGCTATGCTTCTCTTCACATTCAGAAAATCCCCCTACTCCCAATCCTGCACAGAAATCCAAGTTAGCCTATTTACGCCGAGTTGGACCATCGTGTTTTTTGGGGCCAGTGTCCTCCTTGATGACGAGTATTGTCATAGAATGCTTTCCGTTCTAGTGCTTTAACAAGTTGCTAGTTAAAAAGCAGTCAGCAGTTCTTTAGAGACTGGACATAGACTGCATTTCACAACAATATTTTTGTTTTACGCTCAATGAAGATATGTATTACAAAGTAATGTCTGTATTACCACTTGAAGAAGCATCCACTCTCAACAGCAACCATTTTAGCTCACGTTCTTTAAAAATTTAAAAGCGCATGCTTATTAACTGACGTTGCAGTGGAAAACGTGATTTAAAAGGAGCATTTTTCTTCTAAAACTGTATTTGTAACGCAACACATTTACACTGACTTTAGTAACTGTAATCAAATTACACTAATGTAAGTTGTAATTCGTTACATTACTGCATCCCTAAAAATGTAATTAGAATAGAGCAACGTCTTACTGTGAAACATGATACACCCAACTTTGATTATTTATGTTTACCATCATGATTTGGCGGAATTTCACATTTAAAGTGTAATCATGATTTATTATATTACTGTATTTCCCATAATCAAATACAATTTTGTGCGCTTACTGTACATACAGTCTTGTGAAAAATTTGCAATTGTTACATTTTAGGACATAACAAATGATTGCGGGTATTAAAAGAAAACCTCAGATGAATAACAACATATAGCCTAAACAAAAATCATTTAGGCACCCATAATTGATTTTTTAACTTGTTCAGCTTATGGTATTTAGATCAATGATGTTGATAGATTTGTAAGCACAAAATAATTCCCTCACGCTGTCTTAATGAGCAGAAAAAGAAAGATTGTCAAAGGTCTCAAATAACTCCCAAAGAGAATTCATGTGCACAAAATGTGCACACAATCAATTTCCCCAGAGTGTATCCTCATACAGTACCTGTAAAGAACACATTTGCAGTAATGGCTTTTCTATCTTGGCTTTTTTTGTTAAATAAATAATGACACGGTGGGATAGATCATCCCAAATTTTTAAGATCTGCCAAGGGCCCTTTGCTTATTTTTTTATTAGAACTGTGTAATATATAGTTTCAGCATTGAAACTCCAATGTGCACGTCTGCAATAGTCACAGTGCAGGATCTGAAATGTTGAGTTTATAAGCTGGGTTTATAGTTGATCAGGAGCCACAGTCCAGAACACATAAGGATTTGTGGAGTCACTGAACAGTTTAACCATAGTGAAGTGAAAGTTTATCATTTGTTTGTGTTTTTAATACTACAAGCATTGAAGCATAATACGTTTTTCAGTTTTATTTATACAATGAAATCTGTTCAGTGTTATTTTACAATTATTTAATGTCTGTATCTGAATTCTGTTAGACTCCCTTGAAACCCTAATGCACTGTTTAATTCACTTTTATTATTGCTCTTATGTTTATCTATGCTTTTAATCTTAATCTTAACCATTATCTAATTTAAGTTTGTTATATAAATTTAATTAGCATGATTCTCTCCCCTACAAAATCATCACAATCAATCTAAATTAATAACATTATTTAAAGCTATAATTTTATTAAAACGAGCTATATACAGTATGTCATATTGTAAAATAGTATTCATTCATTAATTCATTCATTTTCTTTTCGTCTTAGTCCCTTTATAAATCAGCAGTAGCCACAGCGGAATGAACCTCCAACTTATCCAGCATATGTTTTACGCAGCGAATGCCCTTCCAGCTGCAATCCATCACTGGGAAACACACACACACACTACTGACAATTTTAGCTTACCCAATTCACCTATACCACATGTTTTTGGACTTGTGGAGGAAACCGGAGCACCCTGAGGAAACCCATGCAAACACGGGGAGAACATTCAAACTCCACACAGTAATGCCTACTGACCCAGCCAAGGCTCAGACCAGCAACCTTCTTGCTGTGAGGTGATCGTGTTACTCACTGCGCCACCGGGACGCCAGTAGTATTCATATCACAATGTATATCACAGAAAAATAATATATTGCAATAAATCAGATTTTTCCAATATCATACAGCTCTAGTTTTTATTACATCCTGAAATAAAAAACCACGAAATTCAATAGAGTGTCCTAGCTTCAAAGAGTAGTACACATTCATATACTACTTGATTGTTTTACACTATGCGGTATCCTGCTCAAGATTTGGATTAATATCAGCTCAACAAAAAATGGACTGCAGTGATGCATGCAGTGTTGTAGTCACAACCTCTTTCTTAAAAGTGCACTTTTATCTAATGGCAACTAATTATAAAAGTTCGGTGAAAAGTAATGTGCTTCAAAGAGTCGAAGCTTTCATATGACAAACTTAATGTGTCAACATTTCCCAATGCACTGAACTCTCATGGAGCAAAAAGATAATTATACACATTATGTATTCCGTGAGAGGTGATAAATAGCTTTTCACACACAGGTGATGCTTTTGTTGAGAAGGCGAGTTGTGTTGAAAGGACCAACAGACTTCACTTGACAGCATCTCAAGATACAGGGAGCCAGTCATCATTACACACAAATCCTCAGTGACAGCTGAGTCACGTTCACACAGATCCTGAAGTGCCACACGTCAAACCAGCGAAATGACAGTACATCACAATCCCCTGTTCAGAACATGCATCTTTCCACTCTTTTTTCTTCTTCTTCATCCTTTCGTTCCAGTCCCTCCTTGTTCTCATCCCAGTGGCCCAGAGCAAAACTCATCTCCTCGTTTTAAGACTAAAAAGCTTCAGAGGGCTTTATTACCAGAGAAAGAACCGCAGGATGAGTCAGAACATTTGAGAGTGATTGTGGCGCCTCATCTGATCTAAGCTCAGTGTTATGAAGGTCCTGTCAAATAATAACCATTTCAAGCAGGGGGAAAAGTCTGATCCAAGGACAGTGTTATAGAGTTTTCTTGGATCATGGAGGGGATTCTTCATGCCACGGAGAAGCAATATGGGGCAGGATGTCACCAGATTGTGAGGATTCATGTGCACTCATTATTTGTGCTGCAAATGTGTTCTTCACAGGTATGATGATCAACTCTGGGGAAATTGTTTATGTGCTCATTTTGAGCATGTGAATTCTCTTTGGGAGTCATTTGCTTCTATAAGATTCGAGACCTCCGGCAATCTTTCTTTCTCTGCTCATTAAGACAACGTGAGGGGATTGTTTAGTGTTCACAAATCCATCAACACAATTGGTCTAAATACCTGGCCTGCCTTTTTGTGCTGCACTCTGATTGGTTCTGATCATGTGTCAACCATGTTTGAGTCGACCAAGTGTTTTGAGAATTTTTTTTTTTCTTTGAATTGTACATGCAGATCAGTTGATTAAAGTTCTTGCTTTGTTATTGATATGGAGTTTAAAAAAACTCAATTTGTTTTTTTAAGCAATCTTGGGCTGTTTTCAGCTAATACTTTGAAGCCAAACTTTCAAATAAACATCATAATACATATGTTCATATTAACAATGGGTTAAAATGAAAACTGGGCAACGATTAATCACATTCAAAATAAATGTTTGAATATGCATAAATTTAGATACCCTGGCCATTTTATTAGGTACACCTATCCAACTGCTCGTTGATTGTTATTGCAAATTTCTAATCAGCCAATCACATGCCAGCAACTCAGTGCATTTAGACATGTAGACATAGTCAAGATGATCTGCTGCAGTTCAAACTGAGCATCAGAATGGGGAAGAATGGTGACTTAAATGATTTTAAACATGGCATGGTTGTTGGTGCCAGATGGGCTGGTCTAAGTATTTCAAAAACTGCAGATCTACTGTGATTTTCACGCACAACCATCTGTAGGTTTTGCGGAGAATAGTCACAAAAAAACGCAAATATCCTGTGAGCAGCAGTTCTGTGGGTGCAAATGCATTGTAGATGCCAGAGGTCAGAGGAGAATGGCCAGACTGGTTTAAGCTGATAGAATGGCAACAGTAACTCAAATAACCACACGTTACAACCCAGGTATGCAGAAGAGCAACTCTGAATGCAAAACATGCTGAACCTTGAGGCAGATGGGCTACAGCAGCAGAAGACCACACCGGGTGCCACTTCTGTCAGCTAAGAACAGGAAACTGAGGCTACAGTTGGCACAGGATCACCAAAATTGGACAATAGAAGATTGGATAAACGTTGCCTAGTCTGATGAGTCTTGATTTCTGCTGTGATATTCGGATATTGGGGTCAGAATTTGGTGTCAACAACATGAAAGCATGGATCCATCCTGCCTTGTATCAACAGTTCAGGCTGGTGGTGGTGGTGTAATGGTGTAGAGGATATTTTCTTGGCACACTTTGGGCCCATTAGTACTAATTGAGAATTGTGTCAATGCCACAGCCTACCAGTGTACCCATCTTTTAATTGCTACAGTATGTCCAGCAGAATAACGCACCATGTCATAAAGCACGAATCATCTCAGACTGGTTTCTTGAACATGACAATGAATTCACTGCACTCAAATGGCCTCCACAGTCACCAGACTCAATCCAATAGAGCACATTTTTGATGTAGTGGAACAGGAGATTTGCATCATGGATGTGCAGCCGACAGATTTGCAGCAACTGCGTGATGCTATCATGTGGAATATTTGCAATCTCTGAGGAATATTTTCAGTACCTTGTTGAATCTATACCACTAAAGCCTAGTTCACACTAGAGGATTTTAAGCCTGATTTGAGCCCGATTTGGAAATTAACGAGCTTGCCGACAGATCGGGCTGTAATCGTCAAGAAATCTGCAGGTGCGCCACTCTTTATGTGTGAACTACTGATCAACGCATCAACGAGGCTCGCTGACGCATCGCCGACACCTCGCAGACGGAAATCCAATATTTAGCATGCTGTCGGCCGACTCAACCCCACGTGTGGTCCGATGTAGTGACGAGCTGCAGCCAATGAGAGAGCATATCAGCATGAGCTGAATGCCTGTGTGCTCAGGAACTCAACAGAAACATCTGTGATTGGTCAGAATGGGCATCGGTGCACTCGCTTCATTCTGCATTAACACAGACAAGAGAGTAGGCTATATTAACAGTGGAACTAGAATTCTGTAACTATTAGAATTATCATACTGCTCATTCTGACCGTTCTCATATAAAACGCCATATTGTCACATCATATTTACATTCAAAGCTATTATCGAGATATTAAAATTAAGCTTTGAATGTCTGGCATCATATTTAATGACACCATTACCCTAAAAATATAATATTTTTTTGGTAATACAGCCTATAAATATGTAGTTAAGATACTAAAACACTTAAAGGTCTTGGCTTTCATTTTCACTTTCAAACAGGAGCTATTTCACAGCACAGAATATGCTGTTTTGAAAGATATCTGAAGTAAATTGATGTTTTTGCCATCAGAAAGTTTTGTTTATGTTAGCAGGAAGTTGCTAGGCAAAAAAATGCACACATATTTAAAGTCACAGTGAAAAGTATCAGACATGCATGCAGTCATTTTGACCAATATGGTAATTTAAGGCAGAAATACTCAGTTCTTTACTGTTTTGTAATAAAAAAAAAAGATAACAATGTCAGAAAGAAATACAGTGATAGTTAGAAAGTGGCAGGGTGTTATAGATATGTTAGTTTTATTTCAAAGAGTTATTACAATTACAAAAATTAAAAACTCTGTGTATCTATCCACTCGAACCTTGCAGATAAGTGATTAATCCGCTAATGCATAAGCTGATTTGACGATGTTTTTAAATGCTTTCTCGAAAGCTTGAAACGCTGTCAGTGATGTCATCAGCACACAAGCAGCCAATAGTGTTCAGCTTTTTCTGACGACTCCTCCCTTAAAATTTCATTGGCTGTGGTTTGGTAGCTTGAATGAGCTGATGGGGAAGGACTTATTGCCAGATCATGTAGTGTGTGACCCCCCTCTTGTGGACAATTCACAAAGTGTCGCGTAGTGTGAACACCACAGAGATTAAAAGACACAAAGTCAAGTCTTGTAGTGTGAACGGCACAGCGATCTGCTGATGTTTAAAATCCTGTAGTGTGAACTAGGATTAAGGATTAAGGCAGTTCTGAGGGCCAATGGTGGTCCAACCCGGTACAAATAAGGTGTACCTAAGTGTATATTGTATATATGTGAGTGTATATTGAATATATGTGAGAATATGTTTATATATATATATATATATATATATATATATATATATATATATATATATATATATATATATATATATATATATATATATATATATAAATATATAAACATATTCATATATATATATATATATATATGTGTGTGTGTGTGTGTGTGTGTGTGTGTGTGTGTGTGTGTGTGTGTGTGTGTGTGTGTGTGTGTGTAGTGTGTGTGTGTGTGTGTGTGTGTAGTGTGTGTATGTAGTGTGTGTGTATTTTTGTATGTAAAAAAAATATGCATTTTGGATGCGATTGATTTATTAATTTTTGGTCAGCACAAATTTCAATTAAATGCATGCATGTTTTCAATCAATCTGCATCTATAATTGTATAATGTAACCTTCTAATCTGAGGAAAATAAAAATAAAGAGAAAAAAGTACTGCATAGGCAAATGCATTTCATAAATTAAAAGTACAGGAAAGAATGGCAAATCAACATATGTGCTTGTTAGACAGTGCTTTTCAAAGGTTCTTTGTTGAATTCATGATGAAAAAGATGGCAAAGCATCAGGCTTTACTTCAGGCCACCAGTAAAAGCATAGAAAAGAAGCCTGTAATAAAAATCAGGATAAATGGAGAATTATAGCAAATTGACAGGATTTCTTTGTTTAAAGCTTTTCATTGACTCCTCTCAAGTGTCATTTAAGCTTTTCCGGTTCTTGCTCTCCAATCAATGGTAACCGCTCGAGTGATTTTGGTACGAGAGGAAACTGCAGGCCATTTTTAAGTTCTCTCTCCTCTCTCTTTCGATTTTTCTTTTATTTTCTACATTTATTCCCCTCCTGAGCTCCTCAGGCACGCACAGATGAAGTGGTATTGGCACACAAAGAACAAGGGGAACTTTAGAGACATGCATGCTCTCTTTCACATTCCTCAAAACCATACCCTGGGTTACTAATTATGATGATTTATCAGTTTAAATTGGTCCCGATCAGTCCAGCTTTCTTACCCGATAGTCTCAACTAAGTGTTTGAATTAAAAACAACCTAGAGTTTTTAAGATGTAAATGTTGGAGCTGCTGATGTGTAATCAATCCTAAAATTAGAACAAGAGGGTGATAAAACTCTCCACATAAGTCCAGTACCTCATCAGAGGCCTGATTTGGGTTGTTTTTTTTATATTTTGTATTTACAGCTACAACTGCTGATCGATTCTACAGGATTGATCGAGCTCAAGTGAGTTGTACATACAATACCTCTTAGAGTAATTCATGCTACAATTGAGCACTTTTGTTCACAAACAAATCGTTCCCATTTGTCTGGTGTCTGTGTCTCTGTTCTCAGGAGCATCTCAACTACGTGACTGAAATTTCTCAGGATGAGCTGTTTGTTTTGGACCCAGAGCTGGTGGTCACAGAGACTGTTAGCACATCACCTGGCATGCCAGACCTGGTGGACTCTGGTGAAGTCCAGTCCGATCCACACAAATTTGCCTTTCCGTCATCCTCTTCTTCACCACCAAACACACCTGGACCTAGGTGAGACATTACAAGCATATAGTGTTTAAATGTATTCAGTGCCATTATGTACTGTAAAGAGGGGGAAAATCGCCCAAAAATAATTTGCTCACTCTAAAGTTGTTTCAAAAAGATTTCCTTCCATGGATACTTTTAAAAGATAGTGGATCCTTTTCACATTTTCAGGTTTCTCAGTAGCAGAAGTCATCATAGTTGGGTAAAGTTAGAGCGCAGTGAATGGGAGCGTATATGTTTTTATAATTTTTTACACTCATATGTGCTGAAATATTTAAAGAAAATTTTTTTAAAAAAAGGAACAAATATTGTAGAAGTGAAAACACAATATGTTTGGAAGCTGGTGGTACCTTGTTTCACTGTATTTGGAAGTGTACAAAGATTCAATTATTTTTAATTTTTTTATTTTTTTCAATTATTATCAAAAAATTATTATTAAAAAAGTTTAAGTGTCATAAGTGAAAAAGTAATTTCAAAACAAATCCTCTTCGATCCAAAGCTTTTTTTTTTGCTAGGCTTATACCCAGAGGATTCATATTATAGCAGAAGCAAACAAGTATTTATAGACCTCAGCTTGCTTTATGCCAAAAGATGTGTAGCGTTGCTGTTGACAAATGTTGTCAAGCCTGCTATTAGAAAAAAATAACTTGTATACTAAAAGCTAAACAGCGTGTAATTGAAAACAAATGGAGTACTTTCATTAGTTTTATTAAAGAAGTGGAATTAAGGAAGAAGTTGATGAATAATTTTTTTTTTTTACAATCCAGTTCCAGTCGTATAGTTCTGCATTGATATATTCTCCAATATATATTCTCAGTATGATTATAATTGTCATGTTTGAATAGATTACCATTAATGACAAAAAGAGCAGTTTTACTTTTATTTATTTATTTTTAAAATATTTTTTTATTTTTTTGTTTGTTTGTTTTTAGTTTTTAATATAAATAAATATATACTCATATTTGTATAGTTTATAAATGCAACAAAGTTATTGTTGTAAAAAAATGTTTGTAAAATGTTGTTATTCAATGTGTACAAACAGAAAACGAAAATAGAAATATTATGAAAAAAGAAGAGAGAACAATCTATTGTCCTGCCCATAGATTCTGCATTTCAAATGTCTCGCCAAAGTTGGCCCATGGTAACATTTGATTTGGCTCACCAGCTAAAAAGAGAGGGAGAATAATGGGGATGTGGTTAGGCCGATTGCTTTCGTTTTGACCGAAATCGTCATTTCGAATTTAACGTAATCTTTTGTTTCTTTGTTTTAATACCAAGCTACAAAAAATCCAGCTGAAATGAAATGATTGTATGAAATGTTGTATCAATTATTTAAAATGTAAATACTGTCACTTTACAGAAAGTTCACAAGCCATCTGAGAGCAAATCAAAGTGAAGGCAGAAACAGCTCGACTAGTGTATTTAGCATTAAACTAATTGTTTTATAAATGAAATTGTTTATGTTTTACTGTAATAGGTTCAGTATAAAATGTTAAAATGATACTGCATTAGTTAATATGATTTAAAGTAACATTTTTAGAAAATTCCCCTTGGCAGATTTATTGTAATACGGTTTTATTCGGCCCACAGCTCTCAATCAAGTTTGTTTTTTTTTGCTTTTTTTGCTTTTTTTTTTTTTTTTTTTTTGAGTTCATACGTTTAAAAAAAAAAAACTAATCTAAATATTAAAAAAAAACTTTCAATGATTTAAGATGCTGATGACCGTTAAAGTTTGTGAACATGGTCTTGGGAAGATGTTTTAAAATAAAAACTTCAATGTTGTTTTGAAAAACATTATAGTCAACAAATAAAGTCTCTTTGTACTGATTTGGAACAACATAAAGATCTGTAGTTGATTTTCACATTCTCTAAGCTAATATTTGCTTTTCATGTCAGCATAATGACTTTCATGAAAGAGTTATTTTATCCAAACCATCGTACAGTAGACGGGTTCATTATCAGCTGCTAATAACTCAGATGGCTGTTAGCTTGACAGCAGCTTCTTCTTTGTAGAGGGAGAAGCAGAGCATCAAGCCGCCTGGTGGCAGTGTGGTTTTCGATCACGTTGTACAAGTGCCATATTAACAACATTAATTATAATGTACTGAGAACTGCACGTTTAACATCAATTTATGACACTTTAATTGCAGTTGCTTCTGAATTGTAAACGATATAAATGCATGCATGTGTAGGCCGGTTCATACATGACTGTCGATTCCTATTTGTATGCGGGAACGAGAACGTGATTGTACAATCATGCATGTGTGTACAGCAGGATAATTGTGTGGTTCAGAGTGAATAAAATAGAGCGTTTCCTGCAGCGCAGAGCTTGATCCCATCCTCTATTTATAGCTGCCTGAAAAAGTCATACAGCACCGCAGCCCTTGCTAATCTCCTCGCTATGTGTGTGTGTGGGTTTGGGTTTTAATGGGGTAAGAGAGCTCAAAACAGAGAATGAGAATACAAACAGTTTAGTTTTTTTTTTTTTGCTTTTCCATTTTTTGTGTGTTTGTGAATGCTTAATCATTTGTTATTGTCTCAGGTGTAAATTATTATATATTTAGCTTACAGATATCAGACATCATTCAACAAGTCTATTTAAGGGTGCTGTATTTAAGTTTTTGACTCCTCTAAAGCATAAAATACACTAATATGTTTGCAGATATTTAAGAAACATGCTAAGTGAACATTCTTATTTATCTGAAAAACAATTCTTAAGTCAGATATTCTGCTTTAAAAATGTGTGTTACATGCTGGAAAATCTGTCTTTGTTTTGGTCATTTAACCCGCCCAATGCCAGTTTAGCCAATTATATTTCAGCACCCCGGGTGTATTGCCTTGGTTGGAAAACTGCAAATTTGATTCATTCAGTCAGAAAGGCTCTCAAAGTATGTATTCGTGGCCAGAAATGTGACTTTCAGGTGCAGAATCCGAAAAGACATGCAGATTCAGAGTTTTACATTAGGTGGTTATTAATTAGCTAATAATATAAATATAATGAATGTAAACAATAGGTGAGCAGGTTACATTGCAACCCTTTGTCCTAACAACGTGCTACAGTACATGACAAGCTTTGCAGTGATGAGCAATTTGGCAGTTTGCACTAGACAAAACACGACAGAAATTTAAATACAGCCATTCAGAAGCACAGAATATTTGTGCACTCACTGCACTCCAACAGAACGGTTTATAATCAAATTAATACATATTAAACCTCTTTAACATTATTAAATGTACATGCTGAATCACTGACATGTGTTGGCTTGCACTTAGTCACAGTTCTAAAGTTCAATTTCAAGCAGTTTATTTTACTCTGAGGTGAACTATCTGCTGCTGCTGTCAGTAATATGGCAATAAATGTCATGTAAATGGCATTCAAATCCACATTATTAGCATGTACCACTGAATACAGCACATGAGGTGTACCTGAGCTGATCGTTGTCAGTTTATCCTTTTGTTTACCTATGAGAAAGAGAAATAGTGTTTAAAATATATATTTCAGGTGTTGATTAGGACAAAAACTCCTTTTAATATGGAAAATATTCATTCTATGGGATGCTGTTGCTTTTTTAAAAACACTATTTAAATCTGTCTATGCTGGTGTCGTCAATCAGGCAACCTGCGCTTGCTTGTGTTTTGAACCAGTAGTGTAATACCTTGTTCAACCACTGGGTGTCAAATTTACATACTGCAGCTTTAAGTTTTTATTTTATTTTATTTTTATTGTGAGGATGTGTTCATTCATTTCAAATAATTTTGTAATTCTTTTTTGTAATATTTAGTCTTACTTGAATGCATTGATGTTTCAAACTGAATAAAAACATACAGTTAATATTGATTTAATAATATTTCACAATGTTATAGTTTTCATTGTATTTTGTACAGCAGTGAATACTTCTTTTCAAAAACATGAACTAATGTTTCCAGACTTTTGATCAGTACTGTTCACTGTTAAAAACATTTTGATGCCATACATGAATAAACAAACAAGCAAACAAACAAAAACTTTTTCCAAGTTGATAAGAAATGTGTCTTAGACACCAAATGAGCATAGCAGCCTTTGCAACTCCCACATGGTCACCCACTGAAGTTAAGCAGGGCTGCACCCGGTCAGTACCTGGATAGGAGACCACATGGGAAAGCTAGATTGCTACCGGGAGTAGCGTTAGTGAGACCAGCAAGGGGGCGCTCAACCTGTGGTCCGTGTGGGTCCTAATGCCCCAGTATATTGATAGGGACTCAATACTGCTCAGTGAGTGCCGTCTTGCAGATGAGAGTCTCTGTGGTTGTTAAAAATCCTTGCCTAATTTGCCCACTGACCTCTGTCCATCATGGCCTCCTAACCATAATTGGCTTCATCACTTTGTCTTCTCTCCACCAATCAACTTAATCTGGGGTCGCCACAGCGGAATGAGCCACCAACTTATCCAGCATGTGTTTTACGTAGCGGATGCCCCTCCAGCTGCAACGTAAGGAATAATAATAATTATTATTATTATTATTATTATTATTGTTAAAATGTCTAAATTCAGCTTTGGCAAATTTCAGCTGTCCTGGTGATGATCTTCTGCTCTTTTCAGCAGGTTAAGGGATGCGAGTTTCTTTCTTTTCCTCCACATCCTAATTTGGTAATGCTACTGATAATTGCTAATACCCCTCTTGATGTATTTAGCACATGTTGGTCGGCTAGAGACTATAATAAGGAATTGATTGAATTGAATGATGGAGTTGTTAGCTGCGTGATGTCTATGTAATGATCATTACCTTCCTGCATCCCCCAGCTGTTTGATGCAGTGCGACGTGTCTAGTTGAAGCGCAGACAGGCCGCTGCGCCGGGCATAACTTTCATCTGATTATGTCATGATTGTATAACCCATCTGATAGGAGCTTTTGTTTATGGCTCCCGATGGAAAACATCGAGCGAAGCCTCAGAGCACTTTGAGTTCTGATGCTGCTGCTGTCATGTGTGCTGTGATTGTGAGATAACAGCCTGCCTTTTGTCTTTAGGGGCTCTGGGTGCTTGAGATGTACTGATACAGTGTGTCCTTTATCTTTCCTTATTTGAACTTCACTATATCTTTCTCTTACTTCGCCGTTAGATTCTCTTCATAGTTAATGCGCCATTTATCAACCTTAATGATTCAACCACTACCTTTTCTCTTACCACTTTTTTTTCTTGGGTTCACGCTTAGCCGTCAGAGTTTTCCACATCAAAGCTGTAGTTTTCATCAATTAGGCTTGTTTACTTCGAGTGTGTGTTGTTGTTTTTTTTTTAGTTCTGTTCAGTAACACCACAAGCATACAACAAAGCTACTAAATGTCAAGATTCTGCTTTGTTTTTTAATGATTTTTATATCTAAATATATGTCTGGGTTTTATTTTTATTGAAAAAGTCTGAAAATGGCACCATAAACGATTTCAGATATGATTATGTCCATTCGCTTTTTGCTTTGTGCTCCGAAAGACTTGGATGTTTTCTTTCTTGTCAATACTTAAATATAGTTTC
Source organism: Danio rerio (assembly GCF_052040795.2). Classification (NCBI taxonomy): domain Eukaryota; kingdom Metazoa; phylum Chordata; class Actinopteri; order Cypriniformes; family Danionidae; genus Danio; species Danio rerio. Next base: position 39,351,092 of record NC_141027.1, read on the forward strand.
TGCAGTCTTAATGACGTGGTTACGAAACAGTAGGAGACTTTCAGAGTTTCTGAGAACCCTGGCTCACCTTCCCATAATTGACATCCCTCATTTTCCCTCAGCTTTTCTCCTTCCGTTTTCGTTGTGTTTTCATTTGGATTTCTCATTTTTTTCATGCATATCACATTTTTTGATTTATTTAATCAGTGACACTTTTTTTTGTACGCAATTTTTTTTGGCAACTGTTCTGTTCCTGATTTGTTGTCAGCCTCAGACACTCACAATCAGTCACACTGGCGTACGACTGTTGATGCGCTTGGCAGGCATTATTATATCCCTTAACTCCCTTGGGCACAAAATAACGATCTCTCGCCGAGGCAACATTGAACATGCTTTTGTTCAATTCCAAATCACACGGAATCGCTTATGAAAAGAATATTAAATTAATAAAAAGAGCTAATTAGCCTTTGTGGTGTTCTCTTTGTGGTGTTAAGTGCTGAGTTTGCCAGGGTGAGCTGTGGGTGAACAAAGTGACAGTAACTATTGTCTTCTTGAATCTCTAGAAATTCTCTCTCTCTTCCTCTCTCTCTCTCTCTTCCTCTTTCTCTTTCTCTCTTACTCGCTCTCTCTCGTCTGTGTAATGTTTTTCCACCAGTTAAGCTTTTCCACCAAATGAGATCAGACTGCTACAGGGTGAAACATGCACTAGTGGAGATCAAAGGATAGTGTATCTATCTCCATCTCTCTCCACCTTCATATTCCTTTTTCTTTGTCTCACATATTATTACTATATACTATCAACAATATGTATTATGTTTTAGGTATTGCTCATATATTAGCACAGTTCAAACCAGACTGCCATTGTGAGTCTTTGCATATTACTTGTTTTTACTTACTTCCAACATTAAAGCACAAGCCTACACATCATTATGATTTGTTAGCAGCTGGACTGCGGTACGCTGCAGCATTTGTTTTTGTTGGATGCAGATATAATGACTGGCCTGCTGTTTCAGGATGGAATATTCCTCTTGATAATGTGTGTGTGTGTGTGTGTGTGTCGGTGTTCCTTTAGGGTTGCAGAGCTGCAAAGGAAGCGTGTTTCCAGTGACAGTTCGGTGGCAGAAGCACTTGCACACAGTGACTCGCTCAGATCAGCCAAGCCAGCTCTCTGCAGGTAAGAGCTACTGAGGGGAAGGTTTATTCTCTCTGAAACTCTCTCCAGCCACATAGATCAAGCCCACTGCCAAGCACAAAGGCTTAAAGTTTTGCTTATTCTTCTTGATTTACATTTTTAAACCCCTAAGCAGGATATTGAATTCTGTGATGGCTATGAAAGATGCTGACCCGCGAATTTCTATAGCTAATCTTTATTATAGCAAAGAAATTCCTCCACTCTTCTATCTGTTTTTGCAGGGCTTCGTGGTTTATTGATAATATATACAATAATTGAAGTATCTCAACTTATAGATTTTGTGATAACTCTCTCTATGAAGCATTTATTGTAGGTGTAATGCTAATGAATAGAATCTTAAAGGGATAATTCACCCAGTAATAAAGATTTACTCACTATTTTCTAATAGTTTACTTGTTCTAAAGCTCTTTGAAATGATTTCTTCTGTTGAACTCAAAAGACAATTTTTTGAAGAAAGCTGAAAGCTGTAATTATTAACACTTAGTAGGAAAAACAAATATTATAGAAGTCAGTGGTTACAGGATTTCAGCTTTCTTTAAAATCTAAAGAAACTCAAACAGGTTTGGAACAAGTAAAGGGGGAGTAAATCTTTATTTTTGGGTGAACTATCCATTTACTGTAATCATCTAAAGTCCAGAATATGTCGCTCATTACTGTTCAGATCTTAATAAAACCATGTCAAGATATGAATTTAGGAATGAAATTATGGGATATATAATCTAGCATACTGTAATTTAGGTGGATTAAGTGTAGTATTGTTATTGTTAAGATTATTCATGATTAAATAAAACAATTCATGGTTTCCGCTACATTCATTCTTCCATGTCGGGATGCCACACCAAAATTTGTTCCCGTCACAGCTACATTATAGCTTCTCATACAACCTTCAGTTGCTGCTGTTTTTTTTTTTTTTTTTTTTTTTTAAATTAAATAGCAAGTTATAATCACAGCAAAACATATTAAAATGTGAATTATAACAGAGCAAACTTTTCTCTAATCAAAGTAGTGCTGTGCATTATTTGTTTAACCCTTTAATGCTGACTGGTTGCTCCAGGTGAAGCCAGCAAACACAGCGTAGCTTTCAGTTATGAAGAACACAGTTACCATAATTATGCTTAATTTTATAAATAAAGGTCTATGATTCTGCACACAATTTTTTTTTTATCTTGCTTGAGTTTATGGCTGTTTTACTTTACTTCAGGGCACATTAATGCCGATCTGTAGGTCTATTGGAGACATTCATAAATATTCCAAGCAAATCTAATAAATGTTGGAGACATACTCAGTACATAAAAACATTAAATCAGACTTCAGCAGCGTTTATTTGACAGCGCACAAGAAAGTTGTCAATATCTAAAAGTGAAATTCGTCAATCTGCGCTTGAGCAGTGTATATTTGAGAGCATGCAAGAAGTTTTGTGCACGAACAAAACTAATTTTGTGCTGAATTAGTGCACAAGCAAAGAGATTTGCATGCTCCTTTTACATAAATGCAATCTCGACTTATAATACTACTCTTACTGCATTTATCATTGAAATGATGCCATAGGTAGTTGGAGGATCTGTGTAAAAGACCTGCCACCTCAGCTGAAAAAAAGTCCAAGAAGATACACTGTAGTTGTAACATGATTTATTTGGCAATATACTGTATGTGCATTGCACTTATTTTCTAGTGTAGCATGTTCCAGTCAGGTCAGAATGCAGAAGATTGTATCTTTTAGCCTCTTTCCAAATAAAAAGAGAACATAAAATTAGTCACTACTACAAATAACTATTTGTATAAGTATTTTTGGCCTCATTTTTAATGCGTTTGAGGTTTTCTCTGTGCTTTTGCAACTTCAGCTGTGGCCACCAGGCATTTTTGTTAAAAGTATGACACCTCATTTTCTGTGCAGAAATGCCTTTTGCATTTCTATTGCCCTCTCTCTCTCTGTCTTTGTGTATGAGAGAGAGTGTGTCTCTAATGGGGTTTTCATAAAGGTTCACGTTAAGAACGCATTTAATAGTTCCCCATGAGAATTTTATGTGGGGTGCATGAAAGGTTTGTTTTCACATACTAAGTTTAAGAAAATACTGGAAAATGTATTTGTTTGCTTATAATTAGTCTCCTTTCTAGCATAGTTTTATGCTGCGTCTGCGCATGTGTGCATGTTTAACATATATACAGTAGCTTTTTTCATACTGTAGATGTTGTTGTAAGACATAAATCTCCAGAAGTGATGATTTTTTTATAACTTATATTCACACTGGATCAACTGTTCCTCATGTTATCCAGCTGGACAGTAAAACTCTAGCTTCACATGATGATGTGTATACTGTATCTGCATATGTAATTGCATTCCGTGATCTGCTCTTTAAGGATCCCAGACCTCATAAGGGCATACAGAGAAAAGACCTGACCACTGGTAATGGGCCAAGAGATAATACACAGATAAAAAAAAAACAAAAAAAAAACAAGAAAGCTGCCGGCCATGAACAGTTAGCTTTCACTGCACAGAAGACATAAAGGAGATCACTGGCTGACTGCTCTCCAGTCAGAAACCACAATCACAAATCTCCCTCTTGTGTGAAATCAGCTCTGTAAAGCGCAGAGGGCTGGTCTGGGATCACACACGCCTTTGTGTTCCTAAATGATGCGTTTTTTGGATCCTATTAAGTTTCTCCTGGGGTCGGGGATATCTCTGTAAAGGAAATATCTGTCTGTGGTTTATTATGTAAGAGTCGTATTTGCCATGAACTGGTATGCCCCAGTGGTCTGGCCACAACCCTGCCTGAAGGGAGGAATATCTGGCCAAACTACAGATAATAGAACCACCCCTGTTTGTCATGGTCAGATGTGTCTGGATTACATCACATGCACATGCTTCAAGTCCTTGGAATGTCAAACGATCTGAATTGTACAACACGCAAACCCAGTCATTACTGTATTTTTTCTTTGCCTTTATTTTTCATTTTATGTATGTACTCTCATTATATTTTTACTTCATTCCATATACTGTACTATACTATGATATTGATATATATAACTTTCCACAGTTTATTTGACCCAAACTTAACTTTAAGGGAAAACCTTCCATTTTGACTTAAAACAACTATTATAGTATATATTTAAACTATAAATTCATTTTTATTAGCATTTGTTTAGCAATAAATGTTAATATTGTGTGCTTTTGTCATTGCCTTTAAAATAACAGTGTAAAGACTTTTTATAATTGTAGAATTTTCAGCCAGATAACAATGCTTTTGTAGCATATTTCACATATTTCCTTTGGGAAATACAAATCTAGTTTGTACTGCATCACAGTTATGACAAAATATTAATGTTTATAGTCATGTCTTCGTCATTTTTATGTTATTTTCCATTTATTTATGTATTTATTTATGTTTTTATGTTTCATTTTGTTGTTGTTTTGAAGAGCTGGGGGTGTTCATCGCTCAAATACAACCGCAGCAGATTTCAAACCTACCAGCAGGTGAGCTTTATAGACTGTTTTAATATTTCTCTTTTCTCTGTGCCCATTCAGCTGTCTCTCTCCAGAGCTGCTGTCGATGTTAGCATTGAAACTGTTCAAAGAGCAGCTCTGCTGTTTTAATCCCAGCGGGGATAGTTACTGGTGACCGGTGGCTCTTCTTATTGTGGGCTATGAGTGTCATTGCAGCAATGAGAAAATGAACTCTGTCACAGCAGGACCACACTATTTCTCTTGCTGATTAGTATTATTATTTTTTTTACCAGCATTTTATGTTCCTTATTAGGTCTAGCTGGCTCTGTTGACATGGCTCTAGTGGGCAAAAGTTCTTCAAAGAAAAGCACAGCCCATGTAGCAATTAACCCTGTTCTGGCCTAATCTAGTCTGTGCTGGTCCAGTTTAGTCATTCCTAGTCTGGTGTGTTCATGTTTTGTCTTGTCTGGCATTCTCCAGGTGATGTCTGTCATCCTTTCCTCTAACTAATGTTTGCTTGAAGACTAAGGGCCAGTTCACAAAGATAATCAAAACGTATAGCGAGGTGAAGGGAAATAAAAAATATTTCACCCAGAAAAAGTTGTAAAATGCTGCTTTTCTTATTTAGATTATTGTTGTTATGTTTCTAGTTCTAGTAATGTCTGAATATTTTTAAATCAAGAAGCATTTTCTAGACGTGCAAACAATTGTCCTGAATTTAAAAAAAAAAAAAAAGTCAAAATTAGATGAGTTTAAAGAAGCAAAATATGTAATCTGCTAATTGGTTAAACAAAACAATCAGAATGCCAAAGCGAAAGCAAGATTATTTTGCCTACCCTATTGGTGATTTGTTTTGCTTGTTTTATGAAAAAACTCATAATATATACAAATGAAAAAAGCATAATATTTACAAATATGACGATATTTTTACCTTGTCGAGAAATACTTCCTGATTAAGTTACTACTTTAGATATTTATATATGAAACAAGACAAACTCTCAGCAAATGTTTTTGCAACATTTTCAGTGTATTCAACAGATGTTTTCAATTATTGCACATTTTCTTTATTTTATTTTTCAATGTCTCACAATGAGCATCCAAGGTATAAAATGATAATAAATTAAACTTTCTGAGATTAACCAGCCCAACCTGAAGTTGAGTACTAAAAAAATTGTGTTTTCTAAAAGCAAAGATGTGTTCTTGTTTGAATAAGCCCTACTTAAAGGAATATAGTTTATCAAAAATAAGAGCAGGGGAAAGTCCTGTCATCAGTTATTCACTCCAAACATGTTAGACATTTTATTCTGTTTCACAATAGTGTTTACAATTGATTTAAAAATACAATCATATTAAAAATGCTTCATAAACATCTAAGTCAGATTAAAAGTGCCCAAATTGATTGAAATTTCAATTCAATTTGAAGGGTGGGATAAACCTTTTTTAATCTTAACAAGAGAGCTTGTAAATATTTGATCTCAATGAAAACTGAAAAGTTGAAAGCTTTGTGCATGTGCATTTTTTCATGTGAGACGTGGCCCAGTAAAGTATAGCCCCTTTCACAGATACAGACCTTTCTGAAAAATTGGCGGATCATGTGTGAACCCTTTTAAAAAAAAATACTGGTAAATTAGTTCCGGAAAGAGAAGTTGCAACATTACCGGTAATTTGCCGGAATGCTGCTCTGTGTGAATGCAGAAGGAAAATTGCAAAACAGAGGGTGGTAACGGTTAGAACGCGATGACGCGACACGTCTACTCCAGGCAATCAGAACATTCAGACGCATCTACATCTGTGCTGTTTACGAAAATGAGAGCCTTTGAATATTTTTCCAGACACATTTAGCTGCTAGATGTTAGTCAGATAACGTTTCTATGTTCCTTCTTAATGCCAACTGTGGAAAGAAATATCGATAAAATGCTTATGATAAACTGCTGTTTGTTTACCTTCAAGCTCTACTTCAGTTGCTTGACGTGTGTGCATGTGAAGCAGCCGGTGAGGGTTGTTGCTAGATCGGATATGGCTGCAGGCAGCTGTTAACAAGAATTATTTATGTTATTTATTAAATTTTCCATTTACGCCAGTGCACACACATATTATGTACCATCAACAAAAACCCGACCCCTTCTGTGTTTAAAAATATGAGCACATCCGTTTTCTGGTTAATGATGTCAGAATTTACCTGTATTTTTACCTGGTCTTTGAAAATTTTTAGAAGGGTTTTGACTGTGTGAACAGTGCTTTTTTGAATTTGCAGGTAAAAACGTTCTGGTAATTTTCCAGATATTTATTGCTGTGTGAAAGGGGCTTTCGACACATGCTGATATTGTCGCCGAATGTACAAATGGATGTCTTGTGCATACAAGTAAACAGGGTTTAAAAGTCTTGTGGTCCCCAGCAGAAAGACATTTATGAAAGCCACGCAGGCTTGATTATAGGGTGATAAAAAGATGACAATTCTCAATTTTGGTGAACTGTCACTTTAAGAGATGTCTTCAGTATAGCATAGACCGGCAGACATACAGATCGTTCAACATTTTGCATCCTGAAAACCTTCTTCTTTTACATCACTGTCTTCCATAGCCCGGCTTTTACAGCTCATCAATACATGAAATCAGCTTATGCTTGAAAGTTTGATTAAACCTGCATCTCTGCATCTTTGTCTGCCTGAGAAATTGATTAGGCTTCTGTTGCTGTTGTTTTAATTTTGAATGGAAGCTGTAATTAATTGATGCGTGTTTTATGTTGTTTTTCTGTCCTTAATAAGTGAGGGATTTGTGTTTTCCTCTGTAATGGAATTATAGCGGGCCCATGAGGAACTCTCACTCTAAGGCAGATTCACATCAGAACACAGATACTCCAAGCAAATAATAACAGGAGGAAGCTAGAGCGCACATGAGAGAGATTAGCCACTTATTTCCTTTGCCAGCCATCTTTAATGTGCTCTCTGCAAATGCTAAATTGGAGGGAGCACAATAAAGGTTATATTGATGAAGAGAAGCAAACAAGGAAAGATACGCCATAGAAGAGAGGCCAGTTTAATGGGGCATCGCACCCTTCGTTATTAAGCTGAGATCCCGATGCTACCAAAGTCTGATTGGTCCCCAGTGCGGTGAACTTTAACCTTAAAACCAGCCTATATTGAAGAATATTGAAGTCTCCTCTAATGGTATTGTATTCACAGCACAGGCCATCAAGCGCCCCTCATTAAGACCTACTTTTGTGTAAAAGAAAGACCTCTGCTCATAAATCTTGGTAGTGATTAGAGAAGAACATTCCAGTCCACAATCAATACAATAAAACTAGCTCGCAAATGCGATCTGTCGTATCTGTGAGAACCGTTGGGAGCTGGTGATCTGGCTGAATAAATGCCAGCCTGTCCAGATTCACATCGCCATTCCTCTCTGGAGCTAATGAGGGGTTTCTGGACTCATATCGAATAATTGGTCCAAAGTCACATTTCTACCCTTTCTGTAAATGTGCTAAATTACTAGCAATTACAGCTAGCAAAAACTCAATAACCCCATTAAATCGGCCTTGGGCTATTTTATGTTGTTGAGCATGTGTATGTGTGTGTGTTTGCAGGGTGCATGTGTTTTTGAGAGTGTGTGAATGTGTCGTGAAAGCAAGCTAAAGAACATCAGTAATTACAGCTGCCGTCTGGGTTACATACCAAGAAATGGTTCGGACATGTTCAAACACTGGGTGATCATTTAGACTAGGGGAATAAACCGTTACCAGCCTTTTCTCCAGGGCATGATGGTTAGAGATGGATTGAGATGGAGTCCAGGCTATCATATCAAATGCTTGTGATTCATAGAAGTTGGAATAACATTATCAGTTTTTTTTTTTTTTTTTTCCTATTCACGCTCACCTTTTTCCATCTGAAGATCAATGTTGGTTGTGTATTTCTCCACTGGAGTGTTGCAGTGAGCTTGTCATATAGGAAAAGATTGGCTGCTTTGAGCATTCCCCAAGGCTGACCAGGGCTGAATGCTTTGGAACGTCATTTATCATAATAGAACTGTATGGAAAGATGAATTGTGATTTATAGAGGTTTTTTTAATAGCTGCTAGTTGCGATTTGTGGTTTCACTGATCTAAAATCCACTTACCTGAGCAAATTTTGCTGCCTGGAGGCTGAACCTCAGCTAGAAGGCTTGAGGAGACATGCAAACATTACAGCAAAGGTGTGTGTACGCAAGTTTGTGTGTACATACAGTGTGTGTGTGTGTGTGCTCATGCGCGTGTGTGCATGTGCAAGAAGACGTCAGAGTCAGTCTAGATTTATGAGTCTGCGAAATGCTTTTAATTATTGGACACGCTCAGATTCCTTTACAAAGCTCTCACGCACACACACATATACAGTCACTCCTTGACGTATCACATTGGAAACAGTGTTTTTTGGCTTTGACGTCAGTATTTATGAACCCATTTACCTTTCCCCTCCCTCTTATTCTGTCTCACCCAATTTGAGCCAGTGTTTTCAAAGTGAAAGGGGTTTATTGTTTTACAATGTTTGACACCTTTTGACTTCTGACCTCTACGCTAATATACCAAATATCTGCATAACCTTTATATTAAGTTGATATCAAGTCAAGTCGAGTTTTATAGTCATTCCGCTACATGTGTGGACATACAGGGAAATGAAAAGACGTGTCTCGCAGGACAACACTGGACATAAGAGCTATTATAAAAAAAACTTAACATATACTATAAGATACATAAACTATACACATAAGTAGGGCCAGACAGAATCTGTGGACATGTTTAGCTATTTCTGCGTAGAATTTTGTGAAAAATCTGCGGATTTATGCTGAATGATTTTGGGAGTATCGTAACTTATATTACATAAAAAAATATATATTTTAATAACTTATATTTAATGTTTCCAATGCAAATCCAATTAGATCCACTTAATTGGTAAATAAAGCAAGTCTCTCATATAATGTATCTACGAAAGACAGAAAATATTACTTTACAGACTTTATTGTAAATAAATCATATGAATATATTCATAGTTGTTAATAATATTACTGAAATGAATTAAAAAACTGAATAAGTATACTGTAAGTTAACACAAGTAAATAAATAGACTCAATGATGGGCTAAAAATCTGCGGATTTCTGCATGTGAACATTCCGTGTGGGCCTACACATAAGACAGGCTATACAAGTACTTTTACATGAGACTAAACAATGTTGTACAGACTATTGTACAAGAGAGGTATTAAAGGTGAATATTGTGAAAAAAAGGTATTTATGGTTTTTTGTGCAGAAAAGTTATTCAAGGTTAAAGCAAGCAGTGCAACATGATTGTGGTACATTTATAGTAAGCATAATTTTCCTAACTTAACATAGTAGTTCTAGTAAAGTCCAGATTTCAGAGCTCAGTGTAGTTCAGTTTAGTGTGGTTTAGAAAGAAGTTTTACAGGTGGTTTGTCAAGCCCACTCAATATATTTAATAAAAATATAGGACAGATTCTTCACCACACAACCTTATGGCTTAATCCTCCTTATTATGTAATACTGTTTCTAGTCAAGTTCAGTGTTGAAATATATATATATGTATATATATAAAAAGTAAAGAGGCTGAATGGAGGACGCTTGTTCTTTATCCTCACACTGCAAATGTTGTTTAACTGTTTTCTCGCTTCTATTAAGCGTTCAGTTTTTCCACTTATAAAGTCCACCATGTAAATAGCAAATGCGCCATAGCACAACACAAATGCGCCATAGCACAACACAACTGACTCTTAAAGGGAATGTGAGATGAGACTCAAATTGCTTTAATGCACGTTATGCTCAAAACACACCCATAACTCATTAAGAGAATGAGCACAACCCTGTTAGACCATGCGCTGCTGCGCAAACTATATTTTTCTGTCCTTAAAATAGCAAAAGTGGATTTGGACACGCCCTTAGAGCTTTTGCGCCATACGCTTTAGACTTTGCGCCTAGATCGTTAAAATAGCGCCCTTAGTCTCTGATTTGTCAGGTGTTGCCACAGTGGAATGAATCGCCAATTACTCTAGCATATGTTTTACACAGCGGATACCCTTCCAGCTGCAACCCATTACTGGGAAACACACATGCACTCTCTCATTCACACACACACACACACAAATACACTATGGCCAATGTAATTTATTCGATTCACCTATATATCGCATGTCTTTGTACTGTGGGGTAAACCAGAGCACCTGGAGGAAACTCACACGAATGAGTCTTGCCCTCACTAGCTGCAAACCAGTATAAATGAAAATATATATGATTGGATGCTAATTTTGATCTTTAAAATATACTATGAACTAATTGACTACAATTGAAAAACCTGTTTTTTGTATGCGACAGAAGCCTTCTGCTATCAATCAGCTATGAGGATATTCTAGAAAACATTCAAATCAAATATATATGAATTGATGAAACAAAAAATATAGCTCAAAATGGGACAGTCTAAGTCTGACTAAGACAAACAAGACATGGAAACCCTACATTTACAGCAAACATTGCATTAAATTAGGAAAGGCTGCTATGTATTTCCTTGCGGTGTGTTCCTGGCAATGAAATCCATTTCAGAGGCACACTGCTGTTAGCAAAGTTCAGGATCCAAAGCCCTGTGCGCCACTTGTCTCTTTTCCTTAATGTCCCAGCCTTCTTAGAGTAGGGCGGAGAGCTCTTTGATCAAATATTCTTTCAGGTGAGGGCGCACAGAAGATGTGCAGTCAGGTGGAGGTCTGTCAGGGGAAGAGACAGAGAGGAGGTGTAGTGTCAGCAATGGTGGCATCATCATTAGGAGTGCTCGACCTCAGCTGCGCCTGCTTTCAGTTGTGGGAGGAGCTGAAAAAGGGGACACTTCTGCCTCTCATAGTGGCAAGCACAGTGTATGCTCAAAGTGGAAAAATGTATATTTCACAAATGAAGAGGTGTTTTAAAAGCAAGACACACTCTTTATTAAATACGTAATGTGTTGCTTGATATTGTGCCTTGCTGTCAGGGTTGCAGCTAGAATATGAAAGTATATTTGTGGTTGCCTCCCTACTAATATTCAATTCATGTTTATTTCTATAGCGATTTTACAATGTAAATTGTGTCAAAGCAGCTTAACATAGAAGTTCTAGTAAACTGAAACTGTGTCAGTCCATTTTTCAGAGTTGAAGTTCAGTTCAGTTTAGTTCAGTTAAGTGTGGTTTAATTTTCATTTTTGTAATTTAATTTTGAACTGAGAGCGTGTGTTAGCCTTCGACATTATCAGGAAGACGATTCCAGGGTTTTGGAGCCATAAATGAGAAGGCTCGACCTCCTTTAGTAGACTTTGCTATTCTGTGTACTGCCAGAAACCTTTTTTTAAATCACAAAAAGTGGGTTGGATTGTAGCGAGATAGAAGGTTGGTTAGATAGACAGAAGCTAGATTATTTAAAGCTTTATATGTTAGAAGCATTGTATAGGTACTGCTTAAGCCTGGTTTATACTTCTGCATCGAGTGATCAGTGTGACCCACATCGCATGTCTTGCATGTTGCTGTGCAATTATACTTCTAATCGCTGTTTCTGTTGCTCTGCAATAACACTTCCGAGACGCTAAATGGCATTAGTTTTTTTTTGTGCCTCTGTGTCAAGTTTCTTCACTGGTGTTTTTTCTGACTGCTTCCCTAATGTACAAGTGGCTCAAGATCACTCTTTATTGTATAGGAAGATTAGTCATTTTATTTAAATATCACAAGCATTAAGATAAGCCATATTATGTACACATCATCAGTATTATTGGATTAGAAGGTGTCAAAATAAACATAAATGGTTGCCATTGAGTTTGATCAGTGTGAAACAGCTTGTTGTTTTTTGTCACACTGATAGCCTTGCTGTGATATTAATTTAAGTTTAAATTTGGTCTCTCCTCAATTAATCTCTATTTAGAAATCTAAATCCCTGAGATGCTGTATTTCGAGTGTGTTCTCTTGTACAGATGTTCTTTCTTTTTAGGATTGTTTGAAGATGAGTTGTACAACTTCATCAGGAAAAATATCAGAAAATGATAAAGTCAGCTTTATTGTCAATTCAACTACATGTACAGGACAGACAGAGAATCCAAATTGTGTTACTCTCAGACCCTAGGTGCCTAATATATAATAATAATACAAAAAGTTGAATTTTAAAAAGAAATTACACATTTAAAATAATCTAAAATATAAGTAACAAATACAAATTTGTAAACAGTAGGATTAAACTTAAAGGCATATGTCAAGCAAACCAGAGTTGTGCAGATGTAAAACAGTATATAATGCAAAAAATACAGTATAATGCATAACAGTATATAGTGCAAAAGGCTTGTAAACATGATACTTATGATGAAGTGACACTGTCTTATTGGTATAGAGGGAGGCAGTATGATGTAACTAGCAGTCTAGTGTTACACAAACGGACAGGTGCAGATGTGTGTGTGTGCATTGTGCATCCGAGTCAGAAGTTGAAAACGAAACAAATTGGAATTAGTTCACCTCAAAATAAAAATAAAAATCATTTACTCATTCTGCACTTTTTTTCCACACATGTTTGAGTTTCTTAGTTCCTTTGAATACGAAAGAAGACTCATTGGTCTATCGTTAATTGTGGAAGTTACGTTCTAAAAATAGACCGCAATAGGTGAAATCCACAAAGTAGTCTGCTTTATTTTCTTTTTTCTTTTTTACAATTATTATAAATGTTTTAAGGTTGTAAAACCCCTCACTACATTATTTATCAGCTAGGCATTAACATTTGCACACTTTTCTCTCTTGTTTAAACACTCGAGTAACTTTTAACTTCCTTTAGCATGTCCAGAACTCCAACTTTTTACATCTTGCTCTGCCCTTTTGGGTGCTACAGTGGGAGCCTTTGATGGTGCAGAATGTTTAGACGACATCAAGGGGTTTGTTGATGAGAAAACTTGCAAACATACAGTACAGCACTTTAGAGTCACACTGCTAGCAATTAGGGATGCTCCGATTAGAATTTTTGTAGCCTATACAGAGTACCGATCCTTTGTCATGGTGATCAGCTGATACAGAGTGCCGATTCTGATGCTTTAAGCTTTATAATGCATAAAAGACGTTTTCCCTCTAAGTATGATACTTAAGTGGAGATTTCTTCTTACCTAAGAGAAAAGATTAACGATGCTGCATATAATCTTTTAAATGTGTCTTTTTTAACTATTTAGATGTGAACATGTCATGGTCAGAAAATAGATTTAACTAATTTAAAAAATAGTAAGAAAAAAGACAAACAATGCAATTTGAAATCACTGCAAATGATGGAAGAAAAATTCAACATGTTTCAATGAAGAAAAAGGTACACACGTATACACACATTTGATGCTTGAAAAGGTAAAATGCACATCTAAAAAATCCATTACTTCTTTACTAAAAGAAAAGCAGGTCTATAAACTACTGTTTGTTGCAATAATTAAATGACAAGAAATTTTATTATTAAATATTCATGTTAAAAATATATAATTTATGCTTTATTTATGCAATATTTCCAGCCAAGTTTTAGTGAACTTGTAATATTGTAAAAAACACATAAGTTCTTTCAGTTCTTATATGTAAAAAGACCTAAATACATGCAAGGTCATTCAAATATTTTGCTTATCTTAAACTAACACAAACGCTTGTGATCGTTCATGTGATCGAATCATTAATGGTGATTATCGGCTGATATTGATCTCTGGCCGATCGATTGGAGCATCTCTACTAGTGATCAAAGATTTATGTCAGTTTGCAAAACTGAACGCATTATGTCCTGTACAGCAGACATGGCACGAAGAAGATTGATTGACAATAGTCTACTGCCAATCAGGACGCAGAACACAATGTGCTAAATAGGACGCAGAATCCAATGTGCTAAAAAAAAGCTTGTCAAATTGCACACAAAAAATCCATGAAACTGCGAAATTTGAAACTGAAAGGTAAACCGCGTTATGGCGAGGGACTACTGTATACAGAACAATGTTGGAGGAAAAACAGCTAGTGACTTTCATAGTATTTTTTGTTTCTACTATGGATTTCAAATGCTGCTTTTTCCAACATTCTTCAGAATTTCTTTTTTTTGTTCTTAAAGTGCTATTGTCCTCTCCAAAGAAATCTTAAGTAAAGGCGAAAGATTTATTCAATATGAAGAGAGACACATGAGTGTACTAGAATAACTTGTCTTGTTCAGAAGAGAGATTTATAAAAGTTGAGAATTACTTGAGTGTGAATAAATAGTGAAGAAAGGGTCATTTTGGGTGAACTATCCATCTGTGGTTTCAGATACATGCTCTGAAAGAGGTTTACCAAAAGATTAGTGTCTATAGTTTTTGAAGTGTTTCAGTCATGTTTCTGTTTCTTCCACAGGTTTGAGAAGAGCGCTGTGAACAATGCCAACTCTGGTAAGGAGTTTATCTGGTGCTTTCAGCTTTTCAGTGAACAAACCTCAAGCAAACTTTATCCAAGAGTTGCTTTGGATAAAAATATCTAATTTGAAATAATTAATTCACATTCAGCAGAAAAAAAAAAAATAGTCAGTCTCAGGTTTGCTCAGCAAGAAGCAAATTGTGAACGTCGATCAGGGATTCAAGCTGAGTGTTAAACGCTTGCTGGTCTTCTTGTTCCTTTTTAACAAGCTGCTGCCTGTCAGGAGAGGGCATCTGCCAAGGCCGTGGTGTTTTCTGCTCTCTTGGCATTAGTAGAGGAGATGGAGAGAGTGAGAGAGGGAAATGGTTGTCTCACAGTCTGTGAGGTGCAGCGAGGCAGAGCAGGTTATCATCACTCACATTGATCCACATTAGAATTCAGCGCTAGCTCCAAAGCTTCCTGGCATGAGCAGAGGAGGAACGCATTTCCAAAAACCTGATTTGGCCCTTTGCACGCTTTCTCTAGACAGGGAAAAAAGACTCTTCAATTCCATAAAGCGGCCGAGTTTTGAGAGCGGGATTGGAGCGGCCATATCTTTAGACACAGGCGTAGATTTAGCCTCGCCGTGCGCTCTACAGTGCGTGTTAGTCCGACATCCCAGCTGGGTATTTTCATATTTTACCTCTCGAGGTTTCTGAAGCAACACACAAGATTGCTGGATTAGGAAGGCAAATCTACAAAGGGCATTGCAAAGCTTTGAACACAGATTTAGCATATTGAGACTGAACCCTCAGAGCTGGCATCGGCTAATGTGATTAACACCCGTAATTAAAATGGTATTTTTTTACTCCCTTTTTAACTGTCTCCTTCCAAAGCATTAAATAAACAGAACATCATCTTGTGTAACTCTGAATAACTGAATATTGAACAAATATGCAAAAGCGATTTGCGCATACAGGCGGTTTCTGAATAATCATACCTTGAAATAATAATGGAGTCATCAATTGTCAAGAGGAAGCTGCAGCTCTTGTCTTTTACAGTCATTTTTTTTTTTACTAATAATACTGCATTTAAAAAAAAAAAAACTGATACCATGCTGTTTCACATGTCTGAACTTGATATATTCACTCCTTGTTTTAAATCTACACTGTTTCTTTTTTAATTGAACAAAATTTTGAAAAAAAGTAAACATGTTGAATCACTGCTGTCAGCATGTTTGTAACAACTGTTTAATTTAGAGCCGTCAGATTTAGTGAGAAACAGGATAGCTCTGTCATTGTATTTTCAAATCATATATGTATAGCTTGAAGAAGGAAACAAAACTGAAAATAATTTGCATATAAAAAAAGATAATGCCTTCAATGAAAAACTGAATCAGCAGCAACTTGGCTTTTTAGAAATACGTGTACAGTAGTTTGTGTAACATCCAATTCACTAGGTTTATAAAACAATCTTTATACGTCGGTTCTAAACCTGATTAGCAGAGCTAAAGCCAACTTATGCAATCAGCTTTTTTTTATTACTTTATTTGAAGGTTTCCCAGAGATGGGTTGCAGCTGGAAGGGCATCCGCTGCTTAAAACATATGCTGGATAAGTTGACAGTTCATTCCGCTGTGGTGACCCCTGATTAATAAAGGGACTAAGCCGAAAAGATAATGAATGAATGTTTGCAATCGTATCTAAAAAAATAAAATTACTGTAAACTTTAAACATTGCCAAATAACAGAAATGTCAAAATACAATTAGAAATAAATACAATTAAATAAAATTTGGACAAAACATGTTATAATTTAACAATATATTATGATGCAACACATCAAAGTTATTAAGTGAAGTTTAAACTGTACAGTTGTTTTATTTTACATAAGAGTGCAAAGATTTATTTTACATTTAAAGTACAGTTTCACTTGTGTGTCTTCAAATGAACAGAAATTAATAAAGTCATTTATTTTCTTTTTTTTCCTGTTTAGAATATAACAGAGCCTTCAATTGTCATTTATAAGGGATTTATAAAGCATAAATAATTCCACTAGATTAGGTCACAAAACTGGCTGAAGTTAAGTTAAAGCATTTATTAACATACAAATTAACTATTAGTATATGCCGGAATAATAAGATACTTTATATGAATGTCATAAATACCATTTATCTTAAAATAACACCAACTACTCTTAAATAACTAGTTTGTAAACAACACAATACTTAATTGGATAATGAAAGTATAATATTTAACAAAGTATGAAAATACATTCATTAATAAGCACATTATAAATGTGCTTATAAGTGAAGAATAAAGCATTTGTAGCTGTATTTATAAACGGCTTACTAACCTCTATTGATGTAGAGTTAATACTTAACAGACAATAAATTAAATATTTGCTAATGTTTAATAAAGGATTTATAGTGTGTAGGTGTTATAAAGTGTTATTGAAAAGGTTCTTATGGAGCTTGTCGTTAAAAATCTGAGTCTTTCCATCTGAATAACAGATATCATGTCAGAAATCTAGTTCTGGAATGAGGCGGGGAAAGGTGATTTCCAATTGTTAAGTACTAGTCTTTCAACCACAACCATGCTGAATTAAAGATTCTTGCATTGTTTGAGGGAGAGAAGATGTATTTTGTAAAAAACCAAAGATGGCAAGTTCGGCATCTGGTAGAAAAGGTCTGCTATAAGCCTTGGAGTACCGGTCAAATATGTTTGTCCAGAATCTATTCAGTAAGGAACAGAACCAAAAGGTCTGAGCAACCATGTCCTCTGCTATCGTGCATCTATCGCACATTGGTGAGACACAAGGAAAGATTTTATGTAGTTTGGCTTTAGTGTAGTGTAATGTAGACGGTGTATGACCTTGAATTGAATCAGCTAGTGTCTGCTGTTGAAGCCTGACTGTATTAAAGTCAAACAATTACCCATGTGTCTCTAGAGAGTTCGATCTTTTAGAAATTTAACTTTGAGTTACAACTTTTTATTGCAGTCACATACTGTTTAGATTCATTTTTGCTGTGATTAATTTTAAGTAATAGTATCAAACCAAACTGAAGATCAATTGAAATGGCCTCCTCCAGTTTTGCATTGAAGAAAAACCCATTAACTTTATTTTTTATACTGAAGCCATGCGTTTTCACACATCTGCTAGCACTTTATTTCAGTAAACAGTGTTTGCTCTGTAATTAGTTAAGTGAAAATGATCAAAATAAGATCAAGATCAATTACTTTGACAAAAAATATGAATGCATGTCCATTAACAGAGTATCATCTCATTTCTTTAACAGTGTCAGTGGACAGTCTAATTGAATGTGTGAAAAAGAAGGACCATCAGAAGGTAAGAGCATCATTTCAATACATTAAGCACATAAATACAGCAGCCTCACTCTTTCTTCTTACAAGTTTCACAAACTTCAGTGTTGACTAGTTTGCAAGAACATGCAGATATTATTCGAGTAGACCGCTCAGATGCTGTGTTTTACACTGATTTAATATGCAAGAGAGCAGCCTGTGTGCTTTTAGTTAAATGTTCACTCGGCCTAAAGGATATTCTGTCGTCTGTAACACAGGACTGACCTCACCATTAAATGTCAAGTATCTTGCAGAGCGGAGGCGGATCCAGATAAATGATCCTGCATATTCTCTTGACCTTTCACTCGCTCTGGGTTTCTATGGTGACCAAACAGACTTTCTCCAGACTGATAATCTCTCACGCCCAGACCCAAACATGTTCCCACTCCTGGAACACCTCAGAAGAGGAAAGAATTTCAAATATTTCAAATATTAATGAGAATTGTTGACTTGCTGCAAAATGGCTGTGATGCACCCGGCATCCTTTACCTGGCCCAGTGTGTCGTCTTTAAAGCATTTTAGTGCTCCTACAGCCTGAACATTAGAGCAGTAAACAGCCTCTCTGACATTTAAAGTCGCATGAAAGATGCAGAACTTCCTTCAGGCCACGTTTATATCAGTACTTTTTTATTTTTGCACAGCATTATAAAATAGAATTGATGGAAAGGAATAGTGGTGTTTTTAAAAAAAAAAAAAAAAAAAAAAAAGCTTTCCATCCACACTGCACTGATGGCCCTATCAAAATTGTACCCTATTTGAGCTTTTTAAATAAACCACTAATTAGTAACATTCATTATAACAACTAGTAATAAATTGCATTGGAAGAAATAAATGTGACATTTAAGTTAGCTAAAAATGCTTTAAATGTTACCAGTATTTAGGAGATTACAAGATATAACTATAATTATACACTCAAAAAAGTTTTTTTTATTTAAACTTAGCTGAAACAAAAGTTTTTTTGGGGACCACTTAATTGTTTTATGTTCAATTAACTTAAATTAGTCAAATCTAATGAATTAACTTAATTTCTTTGTTGTGTCAACAGTGTGGATGCCAGCATTTTTTACAGTGTAGTACAAAACTACATATACAATTATTACAAAAAACACAAATCACTGTACAACAGGAAATACTATAGAATGATCCAGAAGAACCAATCAGGAGCTGTGTCCAAAATGGCACATTATACACTACTTATTCACTTAGTATATGATAATATATAATTGCAGTGTCGTCCCAAATAAAACGCTGACCCTTTTTTACTAACCACAAATTCAGACCGTTTCCCAGATGTTTGACGCTTACTAAAATACTACAACAAATGACCAATACCTGCCATAAGTATAACCGCATTTACCATCGGGAAGCAGCATAATCACTCATGTAGGAGAATTTTGCTTTCACAATCTAAAATAAATAAATTAATCAAATGTCAGCGCCTGATAGCTCCGCCCCTTCTGCTACATCAGCAAAACTGCAGGCGTTGAGTGTGTGAAGTGTCCATCATTCCAGACTTCTTTTAACAGTTAAATAAGTGCATCATCCGGGTATTTAAAGTACACTTATTCTTTTAGAATAAAAGGATATTTCAGTGTGAATGCACTACTTAAATGTGACCAGACATGCCTTTTTTTATTTATTTATTTATTTATTTTTTTTTAGTTTTGGTTAAGTTTTCAATTTAAAAAAGGGTCTGCAGTGCTTGCAGTACTCATGCACCTATACACTTGACCATGCAGTGTTTTAGTTTTGTGTAATTTCAAATGCAACCCTAACATTGCAGAGTTTCCAAGACAACGCTTAACAGTTACTAAATTAGAAAAATAAATCACCAAACAAACAAATAGTGCTAGGTATGTGTGCAACTGCATTTACCGTATGGAGGTGGTATAATCGTTTACTTAATACTTATATTATCCGGGTATTTAATGTGCACTAATTATTTGGAGAATTTTAGTTGTGAACGCACCACTTACACAATTTATAGTGCAAAAAGCATATAACAGTGTACAAGAATACGATTTAGTGTATAAGTATGCAATTTGGGTGCAAAGTAGGATGCTAGACATAATTGTAGCCAAGTTGTGCCATTTAAGAGAAAAGCTCAGTAGTTTAAACTTAACTTTGCTCACTGTCTGGTGTTTGGTGTATTCTTTTTCCTCTCGGTGGATTCCTCATCTGAAATCTCCTCCAAAATGAGACTCAAAGCTGGTGAATAAAACACCTTTGATGATATCACTGTGACTCACTGGACTGGTGATAATGCCAGTATTTTAATGTCCAAACTCTCTGTGGTGTATAAAAGAGTCTTGGCAATTTTCTGACAGATTTTTGGGCTTTATCGCACTGAAGGGTTTTTTGAACCCATTGAGATGGTCACTGGCATGTTTGCTATCAGCTTTCAGCCAAACGTGTGCTTTTTCTTAAGCACAGCTGAGCCCATGACTAGATTCTGATTCAATAACTGTGAAAACCAATCCTTTTGGCCATTTTTCAATAGTTAATAAGACTTGGTGTTCAGGATAGCATGTGGCTTCCCGTAATGGTGCTTGCTTTAATTTGCCATGGTTTAGGATGTGTTCATCTTGCTGTACATTTCCCTAACTGCATTTTCTGTGCAGTTGAAGGAGCTGCATAAGAAAGGGGCCGACCTGTGTGTGCAGGACCCTGCTGGACGGACCCTATTGCACTATGCTGTGGAAGTGGGCAGCAAGGAGATTGTCAAATACATCATTGATAATGGTAATCACAAATCACATCTGTACAGTATCATTTTACAAACACTGCTAGCGTAGGCAGAATGTTTTTGTCTCGGTACGGTTTATGTCTGTATGTCTCTTGTTCTTTCTGTTGAACAGTTAATGTAAAAGCTATGGAGAAATTCTTTGAAGAAGTAAAGTACAACTGTTATTGTCAGATGTGTCTCTTTCTTTCTCTCTCTCTCTCTCATTTTCTCTTTCTGTCTGTCTGTCCTTAAATACAGAATGGGGCAATGTTTTTGAACGGTTAAAGTCCATGTTTCAGTTACATGATTACTCCTATGTTTTTAGTTAGATCCCAGACACCGTGGAAATAAAAGTTTAATGTGTTTTTTGTACTATGAGAGTAAAAATGCACTTTTTTGCTATATCTCAAAATGTGAAAAAATATAATAATTTATTTATTTTTTTTTTATTTCGTCATTTTTAACCGGAAAAGATTAAAAGATAATCAGGCCTGGCTCAACATAAATGCTGTTTTTCCAACAGGTTCCTGCTCTGCAGAACACAGAAACATACAGACACTCTTAACATCTCATCCGTCAAGACATAAGAACATTACAAACAATTGCAAAATATACAACATAAGGAGAGACAAGCTGCTATCTCAGTGGCTATAGGGATAGTTGAGCATCAGATGAGGAGCTTAGGATTTTTAAAAAAAGTCTTATTGTCTTTAGATGTGGGCTTTTGTGAATACATAAAAGAGAGATCTCTGTCCATAACAGACATCCATTTGTTGCAGATCTGGTGGAACGATCAGTCCTTGTATTAATTATTATTGTATAAATCTGAATTTTGGCCCCAAAGCACATAGGGCTGCTGAGGTAGCACTATTTAAAATTTGATAGTACAGTTTAATCCCCGTGTTCATAATGAAATATTGAAATGATAAAGCATACTAAAGATGAAGCATAATAATAATAATAATAATCATAATAAAATTATTAAAACTAAGACATACTTTAATCTCGTATTTTAGGTTTGTCTAGAACAGGGTTATATACAAATTTATTTCAGCTTGTTTTCTTAAATAATTAATTATTTATAATTATTCTTAATTATAAAGGGCGAGGCAGTGGCGCAGTAGGTAGTGCTGTCGCCTCACAGCAAGACGGTCGCTTGGTTGCTGGTTCAAACCTCGGCTCAGTTGGCATTTCTGAGTGGAGTTTGCATGTTCTCCCTGCCTGTGCGTGGATTTCCTCCAGGTGCTCCGGTTTCCCCCATAGTCCAAAATGCTGAAGGTGAATTGGGTTTGCTAAATTGTCCGTAGTGTATGAGTGTGTGTGTGTGAATGTGTGTGTGGATGTTTCCCAGAGATGGGTTGCGGCTGGAAGGGCATCCGCTGCGTAAAAACTTGCTAGACAAGTTATCGGTTCATTCCACTGTGGCGACCCCGGATTAATAAAGGGACTAAGCCGACAAGAAAATGAATATTAGTTATAAAGTATTATTATTATTAATTATTGTATAATAATGTTACTTTTCTAAATAATGAGTAACACATACTAACACATTAATTTTAGAATTAATTAATATTTGAGTTACTTTTAAAAAATGCAATGCAAGTTACTTTTTAGTTTAGTGAATTCGCTTTAAAAAATTTAATTGCTGAAATAAAATAAACGTCATTTTATTAAACAGACAGAAAGAAAGATGGCAAAGACTTACATTTCTACGATAGAAATGTTCTCATTATTTTGAACACATAAGAAAATAAGGAAAAAAGGATTATCTAAACGCACAGTGATTTTACGTTTTAATTAGACAAAAAGTTGCATCACGGTGGCGCAGTGGGTTGCACATTTTTCATGTGTTTTTTTTTTTAAAGATAGATATATGAAGGTTATACAGTGTGTTTTTAATTGGAAAGCTCCTCTTTTTTAAAAAAAAAGAAGAGAAAAACTCTGCAATTTTTAAAAAGAGATCAAGATTCAGCCAGGTCAGAAAAAGTAACGCAAAAGTAACGTAAGGCATTACCTACCATAAAAAGTAACTAAGTAATGAAACTAGTTACTTTTATGCGGACTCAAGTTTGTAATGCATTACTTTCTTAAGTAACTTTTCTCAACACTGGACATACTTTAAATAATGCTTAAATCAAAAATCACAAAGTTAAACTGGAACTGAAAATATTACAACTAATAATAAAACTCCTATAGTATCTTAAGAATACCAAAATAATGTGGGTCTAAAAATGTAGTCGTATTTTTCATGTGTAAATGTAATTTTGTGAAGGAAAAAAAATCCTATTTACGCAAATCCCAAATTTGTCAACAATACATTATAAAAAAAAACAACAATACAAACTTTAGACCAACAGGTTTTCGTGAACAGAAGAAAAACATCAGGTGTGTCCAAACTTCTGACTGGTATTGTCTGCTTTCAGTCAGTGTTATGTTTGCTATCTGCTGTGTGTGGGGGGGTTGGTGTGTGAAGCAGGTCATCTCTCTCTCCCACGCAAGCTTTTTACAGCTCTTCATTAAGCAACACAACATCACCTCAGGGCACATGCTTTTGTGCAGATGCAAGGTTTGATGTTTTTTTCTGTCTCTGTTTTTCCACAGCACCCACCGATATCCTGGATGTAACAGAGAAAGAAAAGTGAGGATTGGTCTTTCATACTGAATTCACGCTGATGCCATTTCCTATTTTTATCTGTTGACAGTAAAAGTTCAAGCTTTTGTTTCATGATACTGTAGTCAGGACTGGCTCATTCAAAAGACTTACCTTGAGTTTTGTTTTTAACAATCAGTTTTCTACCAACTGCTTTCTATATAATTATCTGTCTCTCTTTTTCTCTGTTTGTCTGTTTCTTTTATTCAGTGGAGAGACTGTGTTGCACAAAGCAGCCTCGCTGTGTCATAGGACAATCTGTCATTACCTAGTGGAAGCAGGAGCATCTCTTATGAAGACAGACTTACAGGTGAGATCAAATCTGCAGAGGATTGTTCATGTAGGGTGGGGCGATATTGCAAAAAAATAAAAAAGATCACAACAACATGTTTCATATCATTCGATATCAATAATTATTAAATATTTTTTAACAATACATTTAGGATTATTAGGATTTTTTGGTTATTCAACCATTTTATTTTAATTTGCGTACATTAGTAAGGCTAACAGTTATAATAGTCAAAACCAAAATATAAATATCTCTAACAATAAACAAAACAAAATATATCATTTATAAATAGTAATATAAACATAAGTGTTAAAGAGACTCTTAAACATGATAAATAAAATGTTACAGTGTGTGCAATGTTAATTTGTAAATACTGAACAATCATAGCAAGCTTTAAGGTGTGAATAATAATGATACAGTAAACCTCAAACTCTGTCAACAACACAAATTATGATAATCAAATCTGAGCTTTAAAGTAAAGGAACTAACCATCACTAAACAAATACATTCTACACAGTACAAATTGTGAAGTTGAACGACTACATTACCTCAATGATAAAAACTCTTTCAGATGGGGAGCTAGTGGCTGGGATGCACAAGAAAAGAAACCAAAAAGCCACTCTGGTGACATCCTTTTTTATTTACAATCTCTTCACTGCTGCTATACGGCACACATTTTCGCATGTGTTGTTATTCTGACCTGAAGTGTCAAGTGCATGCGCGTGGATTCCTTGACCATTTACAATGGACTTTGCACTCACGCTCCCCTAGCGTCTCTTATAACTAGGCGACCATCAAGTGCTTTTTCAGAGGATGACAAACAAAATAATCATTGCTGCAGCTCCAATGCAAGTTTATGGAGAAAAGTAAAAAGCGCTGCAGTGTTAGGATGAACTGTGTTTGTCTCGGCTAATTACTAATTAGTCTGAAATGTGCATATTCTATACAAAGTGTGAAGCAGATTGATTAGTAGTACTTGAATTGCACTGCGCTCGGGGCATTCTGAAAATTTCAAATGTTTTTATAGGTTTTTTTTCAATATTGACAATGGTGTTTGATCAATAAATATCGATACCAATTTTATCGCCCAGCCCTAAGTTAATGTTTGGTGCTGAATTAGTTAAAGGGGCTGTTCATCTAAAAATGTAGTGGTACCATACCCATTAGAATTAATATATTTTTATTAAGTTTATTTTGTATGGTGGCTGTGAGAGCTTAAGAAAGCACATGCAAATAAAATACACCAACGAATTAAGAATATTTTTCAGTTTAACAACACAATCACAAATTAAAAACCAGCTGCAAAAAAAAAATGTATATTATATTTTGTCCTTTCCATCATTAGCCTACCCAAGGGACCTGCATTTTTTAATATATATTATTGAGAATATGAGTTCAATCCATGTGTAAAAATTATGTCTACTTTCTTAACCACTCTTTCACAATTTGTGCTTGGTGAATTTTGGCATTTTCTTCTTGGAATATGCCCGTGTAGGGGAAGAAAAAAATCCATCGATTGCATGACCTTGTCATTAATATATATACAGGGTTCTACCTAACCTCATTCTTTTGTGCATATAATGTTACTGAACTTAGACCTCACCAGCAGCAGCTCCAGATCACAGCACAGCCTCCAAAGGCTTGCATTGTAGGAACTATGCATGATGGGAGCACCACTTTATCTGCTTCTTTTCTTACCCTGATGTGCCCATCACTCTAGAACAGGATAAATCTGGATTCATCAGAAAACATGACTTTCTTACAATGCTCAAGTGTCCAATCTTTATGCTCCCTAGCACATTGAAGCCTTTTTAGCCTCAGTGATTATTAGTTTTCTAAAGGCTACATAGCTGTGCAGTCCCAATCCCTTGTGTTCCTTTTGCATTGTGCATGTGGAAATGCTCTTACTTTTACTGTTAATCATAGCCGTGAGCTCTTCTGTTGTTGTTTTTTAACCATTAGATATCACTTGACCTTTAGTAATTGCCAAACTCAATCATTCAAGGTTTTTTCCGACCACATTTCTTCCTCAAAGATTATGCTTCCCCTTCCTTACTCTCCTTCCAGTTTTGAATAATGCATTGGACAGTTCTTAGCCCAATTTTAGTCATTTCAGAAATCACCGTAGATGTTTCCTTTGCTCGATGCATGCACTAATTTGATCCTTCTGAATCCAATTCACATCTTTTCCATGACCGCAGGATGTGTCTTCTGATACAGTTAATAAGTGAGAAGCTACTCTCTGCATCAGTTAGAAGTAAATCATTAGTTACCAGCTGAAACATAATTATCCATGCAGTAATTATCCAATGCAAGGCTATATCTATATCTAGGCTGCATCTGATATTGCATACTTTCATACTAAATAGTACGATAAAAACATGATGTCCTTCAAGAGAATTCATGAATGGGAGAAAAGCGAAGCAACTCATGTGATGAGACAAAATGGCGGATGTAGTACATCCGAGTTTTATTCATACTGCTTACATTCATACTGAATAGACTGCACTTTTCTAACAGCTGAGTAGTATGTTTAAATTCAAATGCAGTACCTACTGAGTAATAGGCGATTTCAGATGCAGCCCTAAAGTATTTGGGTAGATACATCGTGATGCTGGATTATTATTATTATTATTAATTATTTTGACTGGCAGTGTATTTATCCCTTTTTCAAAATATATATTGCATAATAGTTTCTTTGTGTCTTTCTAAAACTTTCTTTAAATCCAATTTAGCAATGTGTTTCCCTTCCCAATATTGTAGTATGATTTTCATTGAAGTGGTCCAAACAAACCCTGAATACAAAAATAATATAGAGATTTTTGAATGCATCATGAAGGGTCAATGGTTAAACTTAGAAACACAATTGTATTTATATAGATTAATTTACAGCTCCTTTATGACCTTTTATAACTAAGCTTTGTTCATCTGCACTTCGAGAGACAGAGAAACCTCCAAGACTTCATTAAAACGATTGTATTATTTAAAGTCTTAAGGTCTTAGAACAACATTAGAGCACGTAAATGGTGATATAAATTTAATTTAGGCATAAGCCTTAATGTAGATGTCTACTTAATGTACTGTACAAGCCTCATAATCAGGCTTTGTATAGTGCATGACAGAAACCCATTGGGACACACTGTCATGTTTGAGTATATATTAAAATACATCCTGTCAGTGGTTTCTTCACTCGTTGTTACTGATATGGGCATTTAGTAAGGAATAATTTTGGTTAGCACTGAAAACGGATCCATGCTGAGCCGGTTCACTGTAGACGTTTGTGGCTTCTGGATCTCTCTCATTTTGGCTGCAGCCTCCAGCTTTTCTCAATCCCAGGACGTCTCTGCACTCAACTGCTCTGTTAGTCAATGCTGACTAAGACCTCCACACGAAACAAGGAGCCATTCTTCCCCCCCAGCAGCAGAAGCCCACCCTCTCCCCCGCTCACCTCCGCAGAGCCAGCCAAGAGACGCAAGCCCTCCTGCGGCACTTCTCATTGGTGCACCGCAAAATTACACACAGCTGTAGACACACTAGACTCTAATTACTGCCTCTCTTCTTTTCAGAAGAAACATCAATTTAAAAGCTACTCATTTGAAGAGATCACTGAGGGAATGATTTTCCACAAAGCACAGAAATCTCATTTGTGGTTAGAACTCGCCGCAGTACTTTCTATGGCTCTTGCTCATGCTTTTATTTTTTTAATTTCTTTCCCTATAGTCTTGTACCTTTGCACCCCCGGGCCTCCGTTTAATGTCTCCAAAAGCTCATGGCAGTCTAACGGACCTGTCCCAACTCCCATCTGATAAATGTGTGAGACGCCGCTGATTGAGTCTCCTGGGTGCCAGTGGACTCTAGTCTGTCTGACAGCCTTCGCTTCTATCTGTGTAATTATCAGTAACTCGTGTGCTGTTGAGGGAAATGAAATGTGTAAAGTCACCAGTCTGGCACAGTCTAAAGGCAGGCCGAGATAAAGATTTCTCTCTTCAGAGGACATCCCAAGATTTTCATCTGCCCTCTTCAGGGAGACTGTACTCCTGACAGGGCCCGATTTGGCTGTGCCGTTCTCTTGGACCACGGTGCTTTGCGTTTAACGGCTCCGTCAGCACTTTTCTGCTCTGCTTTCCATCAGATCTAAACATCCCGCACTCATGGTTTGATTCAATCCAGAAAGCATCACTTCCAGGATAGAGTGACTCACCGTTTATCGCCGGTGATGAAGCACAATTCCTCCCGCTGCCTTCCTTTCCTCTGTTTCTCCTTTGCAGTCCATCCATCTGTCTTTGTCTTTATATAATAAGCCTCCCCATTATCCATTCCATCGTTTTTCTCATTTGTGACTTGTATGAGGATGAATGCTGGTTTTTAAAAGCACTAAGTGTGATTATATTTCTGTTTGGCCTGCCCTGCAGAGATTCATCTCTCTTAAAGCTTTTTTTTTTTCCTTCTGTGCAACTTTTAGTTCATCACGGCTAATATTCTCCATTGTGCTAGCTACGGGACTAGCTTTTGACAGCTTTTCCAAAACTGGCTTTGTCTGCGTCTGAAAGGCTGGAAATGGAGAGATGCAGTACCACGCTGGAAAGTTGCACAGGATGAAAGGGTGCCGGTGGCCGGCCTGCTGTACTGTATATTCACGAACAAAAGCAGCTTCATCTGTGCCATAACAATGAAAGCGCCTGGCGGGCAGTTTGAGTGCTCTGAGCTCTGTCCGACAGGAACAGTCCAGGCCTTTCTCTTAGACTCTCTGCACTAGGCCTGCCTGCAATTAACAACAATTACTGTTGAGCAATGCTGGCACCAGCAACATGGAAAAAGAGAGGCGTTTTCTGAGAGAACATGTTTACCATTAGAGGCTCCGTGTAATCTCTGATTTCCTTTCTTCATTGTTCAAGAAGAATCTGTCTGAAAGAAACTGTCCCTAATTAAGGCCTGCAGCAACTAGAGATTCTCTCTGTGTGTTTTGCTTCACTTCAGGAAGCTTGATCGTGTACTTCAGCTTGTGTTTGTATTTATAAATGGAGTCCCACTGAAACAAAGAGCAGCCTAATAATGATTTATTTAAACTGTTTTAAGCATGCATCAAAAATCTGGTCCTAAATTCAAATTTTATATTATAATTAACATACAATATGGTTCCATTAGTTAATGTATTTACTAACATGAACAAGCAAAGACAATACATTTATTACCATGATTATTAATCTTTGATCATTAATCAATGAAATCGGAGTAATTCATTGTTAGTTTTTGCAACTCACACTACACTGTAAAAAATTATTTGTTCACTCAACTTAACTTAGTTAAGTCATCTTGTTGCAGTGACTCAATACTCTGAGTTTTCTCAACTTAAATTTAGTTGACAGAGTTAAATCATTGATCCAACTACTTATTTCAAGTTAACTGGACTTGCAGTTTAGTTTTAATAAGTTATTTTACATTATCAAGTAAGCAGAACTTGCCAAGTTTAGTTTAAATACATTAACTTACATTCAAGTAATTCATCATCAAGTTCACTGAACTTAATCTAGCAGATTTTCTCAATTAGAAACAGAACAGACCACAAAATACACATTTTATGAAAGGTTTTTACTACCAATTTAGCAACCACACACAATGTACTTACAATAGAATTGTCTTTACAAAGTATTTTTCTCTTATAAAGTAAAAAAGAATAACTGTAAAACTCTGAAATACATATCTAACACAGACTCTTGGAAGAAAATGACACCAGAACATGGAATTATCAGATTATAAAATCTGATCTCAACATCCTTATTTGAATGTATTTTAAGTGAATGTACTCTTGCACTGCAGATATCTGCTCCAATGTTCATCAACAGTTTCTGATTTCAAGGAGTCGTCCCTCTGGTCGGCTCTTCTTCAGAATCTGTGTGCTGTATAAAATGCCAAACAATTAAAAAAAAATCTTTAAATTTCTTTACATTTTCTTTACTTTACAAAATCTAAAACACTAAGCTGAAGAACATAAACACAACATGTACACCAAATGGTATTTACCTACAAATCATTACTTGCGTGAAGGCAGTGCTTCAGTGTTTAGTGTCCTATGACAATTTGTAATTAATTGGTTGTAGTGGAACTTGCAGCTCCAATAATTTATCAACACCAAATGCCCCACACTGCTTGAAGTAATTCTATAAAGAAAAGAAAATGCCAAAAACATACTTTTTAAGTAGTTTACACAATCAAGACTGGAGTAATCATACATTTTTTAAACATAAATTTACTGAAATCTTTCTAATTTATTTGCCTATTGCTGCTTAAATATTTGTTTACTGTATGCATATAATAAATATTATTCTACTGTAAACAAAAAAAGGAAGTTTGAAAAGAGAAGTTTAATAAAATCTCACCTGTTGAAAGTTGATCTGGCTTTTGGGAATGTGCTGCAACCTTTATAATGGAAAAGTCACATTTGGGTCAATTATTGTAAATATTTGTTCTTAAATATTTAAATACTGTAAAGTTATTAATGGAAATAATGGTAAAATATCACCTTTAAGTAACCAGTCTGCTCTCTGGGAACAACCTTTATAATGAGAAAAGTACATGTAAATGAATTACTGTTAATATTTTTTCCAAAGTATCTTCTACTATATATAAAGAAGCAATCCATTAAAATCTATAAAAACAATTATACTATAAAAGTACTATTGTTTATACACATATTGAGGTATTGCAAATTTGAACCTAAAGCAAACTTTACTTTTACTAAAAATGTGGCCAAACTATAAATTAGACCTATTGGCCCAATCTTATAAATGTGACCAAAAGGTCTAATCTGCTCCAAAAACATTTATACTGTGAACAGTACATTGACAATCAGTTCATATGTGTCATTTTACAAGTTATATCAAATTTGAAGAAGCATTACTTACCAAATGTGATGATTAAACAATTAAAATATCTGGTGAAAAGTATCCCATTGTCTGAATTCTTCTGGTGTTTAACTGGCAGTTGGCAAACCGACTTAAGATTGGATTGGAAGTCTGGGGCGCAACTTAAAGATGCTGGTTCAGCATATGTTTTTGAGTTAAGTCGACAAACACTCTATTACAGACTAGTTGAGACAGCGAAAACTTAACAGGTTAAGTTGAATTACCAACTTTGTTGTTTCAACTTAAATCATGTTGAAAAAAACTAAAACGCAGCATGATTTTTTACAGTGTACCAATACAATACTAATAATGCTTTAGTAAATGTTAAAATTTGATTAATAATTGCTGTACAAGTATTGTTCATTCTTACTAAATACATTAGCTATTATTATGTAACTAATTGAACCTTATTGTAAAGTGTGACCAATATGTTTTAATATAGATTAATAAAAAAATTGCATTTAGATTGGAAGTATCACAACAAATTGGACAGGACACATTTTAGAACAAACCTAAAAATGTTATTCTCTGTTCATTTATTTTTAATAACCAATATTCAAATTACTATTACTACATGAGTACTGAACTTTCGAGTGGCTTTTGTAAACACAAAATACTTTTTACAAAAAAGTAATATTAATTGCAAATTTCAATTGTACTACATACCCAAACTGTCTTGTTTGTACTCATCATGTCTTTTCATTTCCAGGGTGACACTCCGAAGCATCGTGCCGAGAAGGCGAAAGATGCTGAACTTGCGGCATATCTTGAAAACCGCCAGCACTACCAAATGATCCAGCGTGAGGACCAGGAGACTGCAGTTTGACCTTTGTCCTCTGACCGGTGTCCTCGTTATTTTGTGCCAAAACAACTGTAACCAAAAATGTGTCTCTATACTCGTCGCAGACTCTCCAGACTGCAAGCGGGATGATACATTCCCAGAGAGGGGAGATGATCGCACACTTCATCGTCTCTGAAATGTTCCCTAGCTTTTGTCATCATTCTCTGAATGACCTTGATGGACTTTATGTCTTTACTTTCAATGCACTGCCAAAATATCTTAAAGGGTTTTTTTTTTATGTATGAGACAGAATGGATTTCCCTCCATGTTAATGCACTCATCAGTGTTGCTTTTCTAGTTTGACAATGCTGAATGTCTGATGAATACAATGAGGTTTTCAAAAGAAGGCTGGCGTGGACGGCGTTTTGTCTGTCTTGAGCCACGGCTGTCTGGAAGTCCACAGCTACAGCTTTAGTATTGCTCTGTTAAAGCTGAGCTCTGGTTAGTGGTCCAGAAATGAACCAGACATGACATTTCAATTAGCTGACCTGTTTCTGAGTAACAGTAGAGGCATTTAATGACATGATGATAATGTATAATGTGGATTCCCCACCACTGAAAGAGTTCAGGAGAGTTCATAGACAAGGAATATTTCCGTTGGTCTCGGTTTGAAGTGTCAGACGTGTTTAGATATTTTTCAGGTGTGTAATTGCAAGGACTTTGCATTTTCATAGATTTCTGTGCTGTTTCTAATAAGAACATTCGGTACTGTAAATGTATGCGAGTAGCTTTTTGTTTAAGAGGCATTTGCACTGTAGCTTTGATTGCCTTCTTTTCTGGATTTATAATTGATGTACTAAAATATAGCTTCTTTCCTACAATATTTTTAAGTAAATAGATGTTTATATAATTTGTAGCTATAAAAGATGTGTTGTCCTTTTTGTATCATAAACCTCTGTAAATTAGATTTTGCTTTATTGGAGTTGAGAACAGATCTCCCTGTGATTCAGCTCATTTTTCCTACGTTTTTAAACCGACATGCTCTTCGAGAGTTTGTTTTGTTATGGCTTTTGTTTTGTTTTTAGTACTGATGTCTTAATGGAGATTGAAAATTTTAGGATGCTATTTATTTTCCTAAAAAGCTATATATTGAAAATATTGAAAGCATACATATTTAATACCTAAAAGTAATACT
Organism: Danio rerio; assembly: GCF_052040795.2. Taxonomy (NCBI): domain Eukaryota; kingdom Metazoa; phylum Chordata; class Actinopteri; order Cypriniformes; family Danionidae; genus Danio; species Danio rerio. The sequence continues at coordinate 39,383,947 of NC_141027.1, forward strand.
TAATAGTAATTTATAATCTTTTTGAATTATTTACATCACAGAATGAAACTGTCCAGAAATTTACTTCATTAATGACATGACCCACTGATTTCAAAGATCAATAAACGTCGTTATGCGGTATGTTTACATTATTTTGACGTTGTTAACACATTGTGTTAATTAATGTTATTAATATTCTTTTTTAATATCCTGCATCATTGGTTCTGCTCTTTATTTTGGAAATATAAGTGGTTAAACATCCATCCCATCCATTCATCCCTCACCCTGACAGTTATTTGACAGTGTTGATGAATAACATCATATAAATCAGTGTTTCTCAACCACGTTCCTGAAGGACCACCAGTTTCACACATTTTTCATGTCTTCTTATCCAAACACAGAGACTCTGTTAGCAGAGACTGAAAGAACTATAATGGGTGTGACAGACAAAGGAGACATCCAAAACATCCAGTGTTGGTGGTCCTCCAGGAATGTGGTTGAGAAACACTGATTTAAATGACATTATATACCATAAAAGCCAAACTCAGTTAACTTTTACAATAAACATTCAGACAAAGATGTTTTTGTAATCCATTTTGGCCATTTTTGTATGGAAATGAATCTCTTTTTGTCATAATCTCTTATATAATGCTTTATTCCAAGAGCTTAACATAAAGGCCAAATATCACCTGCACTACAGTAATGGATAATCTGTTTTTTATACTGTAGCTTGGAAAGACATACACGGATGCATTCTGCGAGAGAACAGAGCTAGCAGACTGGCTACAACTGTAAGTGATCCTCATGCCAGTTCTTTCTACTGAACCATGCCAACTTCATTCCTTTACAAATTAATCGTTTGAGGAGATTTTATGATTCTTTCACTTTCTTCAGAATCATCACAGTCCTAAAACTAGAGTTTTTTCATACTAATATGCGGGACAGATGGTATAGATATGCCCCAAATGTTTATTTATAATTTTTCTTGTTATACTGTAATTATTTGGATGCATTTCTAAAGCAGTTGTATTGTGTGTAAATAATACATTGAGTTTTATTTCTCATTTAAATATATATTAGAACCACGCTACAATAAGCTTCTTCTTTTTTCTGTTTCTGTGAAACTTATTATTGATTAGGACTTTATTGGACGTAGACCTTTCAAAAGCCTTACATTTATCCACAGATCCATACTCTTAGCAATATGCATTTTTGATTGGCATTGTGATGTTTTCTGCATGAACTCCACGGCTATCAACCCAGAGTTGAGTGCATATTAAATAATGGCCAGATTTTTTATTTAAGTACTGCATTTAGCATATCATTCTGATACCTTTAATGGCAAGTGAGGAATCCACTGAGTGACTTAGTCTGGCTTATTTAGATTTTATCAGTCATACTTTAACTATATGGCCCTATTGCTGTTGTTGTTGATCTATCTATTCTGCGACATGTTCAGAGGAGTTTATAAGCGATCTCCTGTTACTCTTCATTCTTCTATACTGGAGTCTATTTTCCTCCATACACCAGATCACGGTGGTAGTTCTGTACAATGTTTCATTATAAATAATTCATACTTGCTTGTTTTCACAAGCAGCTATTCAGGGACGAAGCTTTTTATGTCCCTTTATCATCTGATTACAACCAAGATTTTAATCCATGGCTTATTTTAGCTTCACGTCTCATTATCACCACATTGTCGGAAAACACATTAATTTCATTTCCTTATTGTGCTATTGTGATACACTGTTGAAGCTTGATCCATCGTCAATACTTCATCACCAACATTATTAATAGGCATTCCTTTATTACTGAAAGGGATTGTTCACCCAAAAATGACTTTTATTCACCCTTCACTTGTTCGAAACTTTCAGTTTCTTTCTTCTGTTGAACACAAAAGAAGATATTTTGAAGAATGCTGGTTGACTTCCACAGTCCTTTTATCCTACTATTGAAGTCAGTGGGTTCTGTTGACCTGCATTCTTCATAATGTCTTCTTAAAGCGAGGGAGTAAATGGTAAGGAAATGAAGTTTTTTAGGGGTGAACTTTCCCTTTAAGGGATTAGATTTTCCAAAAAGTTTCTCCCAAGCATTTCTCCTTTTGTTTTATGGAAATCTCCTTACTTTTAACTTTTAAAGGGCAAAGCAATGTAATATGTATGTATTCTGAATTTCTGAATGTGTTTTGTTGCCGTGCATTTTCTCGCTCAATTAAGCTCTTAAGCCTTTAGCCATCATTGAGATGCATGAAAACTGCGAGAGGAGGAAGAACTGCCTCTTTCATTGATTTACAGGGAACATGATCTGACATTGACTCTAATTTAGTCTTGTTTAGTCAGAATTTTTTTCTTTTTGAGTTGCGGTGCAATTCAAGGCTAGAAATCGCTAGAGGTTGTAAAGAGAACGCATGGGTTCTAGTGCAATATACTAAATTTTAAGAGATGTTTTATGAATATTTTGTTCTGTAACAATATGTAGTCAATATCTATCTCCTCAATGAACTTATTCTGTTACTGTCTGGCTAATAAAGTAATAAAGCATACCGAATATTTCATACTCCAAAGCAAGGTCGTTTGTTGTTCAAACCACTGGGATGTCTGGACTTTGAATGGTCTTGTTATGATCACCCAATGCTGCTCAAGTATTCTGATTGAAGAATTTAGTGGTTTTTCCTTTTTAATAAGAATGAGAACAAATGCCTTTTTTCCCCTCTGCCTTAAGACCTTTTTAGAGTAAACAGACCATCATATACAGTACACTGTTATTACTCTTCCTCATGTCACATTTATCTTCTGAGACCTTTGTTCATCTTCTGAACACAAATTAAGATATTTGAGATGAAATCCAAGAACTTTTTCATCCTCCATAGACAAAAACAGTCATGGGATGTTCAATGTCAAAAAAAGAATCAGTGGTTCATCTGTGATTAAATTAAGCTCCAAAAACACTTTTGTTTGTCAAAAAAACTAAAACAATAACATTGTTCTCCTATTTTTTCTGCGTCAAATATAAATAATGCTTGCATGTTGTGGTTTTGACTCTAATGGCGATACATTGCCAATATACTTTCACTTTATTAGGTACACCTTACTAATACCGGGTTGGACCCTCTTTTGCCTTCAGAACTGCCTTAATCCTTCGTAGATCGATTCAGCAAGACACTAGAAAAATTCCTCAGAGATTTTGGTCCATATTGACATGATAGCATCCCGCAGTTGCTGCAGGTTTGTCAGTTGCACATCCATGATGGGAATCTGCCAATCGACCACCTCCCTAAGGCGCTCTATTGGATTGAGGTCTGGTGACCGTGGAGGCCATTTGTATACATTAAACTCATCGAACCCATCTGCCACAAGGTTGGACGTGTTGTGTATTCAGAGATGCTCTTCTGCATATCTCGGTTGTAAAGTGGTTATTTGAGTTACTGTTGCCATACTATCAGCTTAAACCAGTCTTGCCATTCTCCTCTGACCTCTGGCATCAACAAGGCATTTGCGCCCACAGAACTGCTACTCGCTGGATATTTACTCTTTTTCGGACCATTCTCTCTTAACCATAGAGCAGCACCAACTGTCTGGCACTAACAACCATACCACATTCAAAGTCACTTAAATCACCTTTCTTCCCCATTCTAATGCTTGGTTTGAACTGCAGCAGATCGTCTTGACCATGTCTACATGTCTAAATGCATTGAGTTGCTGCCATGTGATTGGCTGATTAGAAATTTGCATTAACAAGCAGCTGGACAGGTGTACCTAATAAAGTGACCGGTGAGTGTATAATACAGTATATTGCATATACTGTAGGCAAACAAAGTCATTTGTACAGGTTTTTTGGTGCAGAAAAGAGTTCTTGGAGCTTGATTACAGTTACATGACATTGTTACGAAAATGTTTTCAAATCTTTTTCTGGACTTTCAATGTCTCTATACTATTGAAATAGTCTAAAATATCTTAATTTAAGTTCCGAATATGAAAAAAGATCTCAGGGGTTTGACAAGAAGGTGAGTAAATAATAACAGAATTATATTTTATGGCTGAACTAATAGTTTAAAAGATGTTAACATGTTCAAGACCATTTGCTGTCTCTTGCTAAAAATGGTTTTGATGCCCCAATATATTGTCAGAAAACAGATGTATTCACTTGGTTTTGCCTTATTTATGTACTTAATTTGCTTTCAACGTGTCTAGTCATTGGCGAGTCTTTGACTTGCATTTCTTAGACCATAAAGGACCACGGTTTCAGCTAAAAAAACTTCTTTAATGCTCTACTGAAGAAAACTCTTTAAAATTTTCTTTTAAAATGAGCTTTTTTTATCATTCTCCAGTGTATACAGTAGGTTCAGTCGTTCCTCTTTAATGCCTAAGATTGAGTTTTTTTTATGGACTTTAAAGTGAAATAACACAACGTAAACAAAAGAGGTTGAAAAAAATGCTAAATTTTTTGGGAAAAATGAAGTTTTTTGTATCTGAACTCTTTAATTACATCTTAAATAAGAGGTGTGTAAACTGGCAATAAGGTTTCTTTTTTGAGTGAACCAACCCTTTAATCGATGCATTGCAATACATTTTTTAGGTATGTCTGTGCTTTGTTCTCAATGTCTACATTTATTTATGACCTACTATTTTATTTGTAAAAAATATATATATTAATAATAATGAAAGAAAAAAAATCTAACACAATGCAAAACTAACCAGACTTATCACTGAGTCTACATATTGTTGCTTTTCTGGTGATTTTACATGCTTCTATTATCCTAATTTGAGAGTGGCTTTGGATGAAAACAATGAAAACAACAATTATGCAAAATGAATAAATGTAAAATGGATGTGCTTATAGAGCTCTTGTGGGATATTCAATACTAAAAAAAGTATTTAAGATGAACCCTGAGATGAGTATCACCGTTTTAGGTATAATGTGAGTTTTGTTATGAAGAGCCTGTGTTTTTCTCTTCTTTTATGGATAGATTTGAGACTTTGGTGTTTGAAACGGCTCAGTGCTGTTTTAATTTTAATATAGTTGAGTCATGCATGGAGTGTATTAGCAATATTTCCCTCAGACTCTAAAACTGAGTTTCTTTTTGTCTCTGCAGGACTGAGTTGCCGACTGTGAGATGAGAGGCAGGTATTAATAAGAGAAATGCAATCCCACTCTCTGACTGCAGGCACTGATTGATCAGAGATTGAATTATCACTGATATGAGACGAAAGGAGAATCCTGGTGTGGAATATCTTAAAATAGGATGATACCTTATATATTGATATTCAGCAAGTTATCTCCATTCTTCTGGAAGAGTCACAGTTCAGCTCTTTCTCAGTCTTGATTTGTTTGAGAGGAAAACTTGTAGAATCGCCTTTCCAAAATATGGTGCTACTTTAAATTTTATTTCTTGTGATTTACTTATTTTTTTGTTCCTAAAGACTTATTTGTGACCTTTTTCTTATTTGAGATTTTTAATTAATATAGATTTTTTTATAGATTTTTATTAGTTAGTACAGTAAGGTCTGACTTTGCATAGACTGAAGTCTTGTCACCTAACAGAAATACTGTTCAGTGTAGACAGCCTGATCTTAAGAGGAAACGTAAGTATTTTACGTTTTGTCAGTTTAGTGACAAATTCATACGAGTTCAGTCGTACAAAAATGTACGATTTTGAAAAGGAGGCATGGCACCCCACCCCTAACCCCTACCGTCATTGGGTGATGAGCAAATCGTACTAAATTGTACAAATTAGATTGTACTAATTCATACGAATTCGCCACAAAATCAGAAAGTTACGAATTGCCACGAGATTGCATTGGTTTGGTATATAAAGTCATGGTGTAGTGTAAAAAGAGTTACTATTGTGTATGACTCCTTGAGCTTGGAGGACTGCATTTATACATCTCTGCACTGACTCAAATAATTAATTAATAAAGTCATCTGGAATGGCAAAGAAAACGTTCTTACAGAACTTCCAGAGTTCATCAAGATTTTTTGGATTCATCTTCAATGCCTCCTCCTTCATCCAACCCCAGACATGCTCATTAATGTTTATGTCTGGGCTTTCCAATCCTGGAGCAGAGTTTGCCCTCTTTTGAGGTTTGTAATGTAATGGGCAGCAAATGTCTTAATACCTCAGGTATCTGTTCATGTTGCCATCCACTCTACAGATCTCTTGCACGCTCACATACTGAATGTAACCCCAAACCATGATTTTTCCTTCACCAAACTTGACAGATACCTGTGAGAATCTTGAGTCTATGAGGATTTCAACAGGTCTTCTGCTGTATTTAAGATGATTGAGATGCAGCTCAACAGATGATTCATCGAAAAAAAATCTACCTTCCGTCACTTGTGCTACAAGAAACCTTCCAACTAGAAGTCAAAGTTATTGTTTGTTGCTCTTACAACTGGGATCAACGACAAGACTTTTGTCAGGTAAGGCTTCGACATTTGTGTTTATTTTTTATACTCATTCCCTTATTTAGGTGCTTTTATTAAGATGCTTTCATGCAAATTACATGAGCTCAGAATATTTGTTTCACATTTGACTTGCATCGTTTAAAAGAAGGCAAACTAAGCTTTCGACAAACTTATGTTTCAAGTATATGTGAGAAATAGTCACTGAGTTTCAGCTCTTTTTCTGACACGTTTCAAATTGGACGTCACATAGAGATAGTGTTTTTCTTTTTCTCAAATTAACTCTTCACAGTGCCTAAAGATAGATGTACTGTATAACAAATATCTGTATGTGCTTTTTGTGCATTGCAAACCAATATGAAGAGAACTTCTACAGAAATTATGAATCCCATTTACATTTTTTTAATAAATAATGCATTATTAATGAGCATGAATAAACAGTGAATGAACCATAATACATCAACATTAATCTAGATTTTAAAACACTGTACATCTATTGTTCACTAATGTTAACAAATAGTTATTAAAACAGCTTCTGGTTTGCTCCAGAATTGCAAACTTGTTTAAGGTCTATGTGGTTGTCTTTTATTACACATTTATTCATTTTCGGTCTAAGAAAAGGACTATAGCACAAGAGGAAGTGTTGAGTCCATTCTTCTTGTCATGCTCCGAGTGACCCCTGCCTTTACAATAATGTTCGTGTGAATGAAAGCACAGACTTCATCCTCAACTCTTTAACCTCTTCATGGACAAACACTCGCACACACTGCTTCACCCTTGGCCCATTTGGCAAGTTTTCCCATGACTTCCCGTGGACGCTGAGAGGCGCTGAGCGAGGAGAGGAGGAGTGTTGGGGTTTTGTTGGTCATTTGTGGTGGCTGTGAGCTCTCTTTTATTCAAACACTGGTTGTTTCATCTGCTCCTCTGTTGTGAGACAGAGGTTTCACTGTGGAGAGCAGGGAGGAGGTCTTGCCTTTTCAGTTCGCTACAAAATATGTGGCCTGTATAAACCTCCCAACCTCTCAAGCCGCGCTTTCTTTCTCTTTGTCCTTCTCCACACTTTGATTTCCTCCATAGCCCCCATTTTTCCTCAAGGTCTGCTGCTGGAATCGGTCTCTAAAAATGAACACTACTTTCCCCTCAAAAGTTTTGCTACTTCAAGTATTTCCATATAGGATTTTTTTTCTTCTTTGTTAAAATCTGCTGCTGGCATAATGAATTTACCCTTTTTTAAGGGGTTGCAAACTGTGTATATAGGTTGAATTTAAACAAACAATTAAAATTTGGTTGTGTTTAACTTAATTTTTTTAAATTCAGCTCATATAAATTGCAACCACTTACCTTAAAAAAATGAGTCAATCCAACAAAACTTTTTTTTCAGTGTAGTTCATGCAAAATTGTTGTTCGCATGTCTTGTTGTTTTTCTTTTGAAAACAGATAAGACGTTTTTATTGATTTGTTTTTGGAGGATGTCCAGGTGCAATCACATGATCGTAAGTTGGGCCTGATCACGTGGTTTTGATCACTTGATCGGAATTTGATGTTACCTCCCGATCAGATCACCAGGCTAATACCTGACTTTACACAGAAATAGCAACACGTTTGGCATGACATCACTTGGTTGCAGTGACACTATTGGTTAAATGCCAGCAAAGTAGAACATGGAAGCAGCTTGAAGCGGAAAGCATGTCTGCAGTCTGGAGGTTTTATGAAGTTGATGACGACAACATTGCCATAGAAAACTGTGAGATATGTGAACTTGGGATATTTGAAGTTGAGGTGCTGTTTGTTTTTATAGTAGATTTTTATTTATTTATTTATATATTTACTGTTGCGCTAAAGTCCAGAAGTGAAGAATTGATGTTATTTATTACTTAATTGTTCAAGCTATTTCACAGAAGTGCTCTGTTTGTTAACTGAGTTGTTGAATTGTAAATAAGGTGAATTAAACTAAAAATAAGGAACATCCTGGATCTGTTTCTTCACTATTCTTTATTCTTTTTTTTATGTATTAAAAGTATCAGATCGGTAGACACTCAAAATCAAATGACTGCAGAATGTAGAAAGGCAGAAAAACAGCAACCCTCTGCTCTTTATCATTGCAAATTTAATATTAGCTGCTTCAGTTCAACATCTACACGTGGATGATGAAGGTGAAACCAGGGTGGACATTTCAGCAGGACAATGATCCAAAACATAGCCATGCAAACTCTTAAATAGTTTCAGAGAATGAAAATCAAGCTGTAGAATGACCCAGCCAATCACCTCGCTCAAATCTTTCTAATAGAAAATAGACTAAAATTTGATAGACGAGACTCACAGAACCATCAAGATTTTTACATTCTGTTGAAGTCTGTGAAAAAAAAAAAACTGAGCAATGTATGTGACATCATTCTCAATATGAGAGGTGTCTTTTAGCTGCCATCACCAAAGCCTTCATTATGAATTATTAAATACATTTCAGTAGTTCAGTACTTTCTCCTTGTATTATTCCACCTTGTATTACTGTTATTATTTATTTATTTATTTTGTTATATTTTTGGGGTTTTTGGGTTTCAATCCCATGTCAACAGATCCTTTAGAATATTATTTCCAAGAAAAAAAAGGTAAGACTTTATTTTGATGGTCCCTATTGCACATTTTGTTGACTATAAGTTGTATTGCAATTACATGCCAATTACTTCTCATTTGAGTATTAGTAGACTGTCGGCTTAATATCTGCTGGTACTTTGTAAGTACTTGTCAACTTACACTAAACCTAAGCCCGATCTAACAGTCTACTTAGAATCTGTTGAGAATTACTCGGTATGTAGATGCAATGTAACTTAAATTCAACAAAATGCACTAAAGGGACCATCAAAATTAAGTGATACCAAAAGAAAAAAAAGACATGTTAAATACCCCCCTCGCCCACACACACACACACAGTATATAGTAACTAACATTTGAAGTGGATCCAAATCTCTCAGCAAAATTGTCATAAGACTGTTCAATATTCATCTATCTCTCTAGATAGATAATATACGATGCTCAGCATATATAAGTACACCCTTTTCTATTTATAGTTTTAGCCTAGGTTGTTTAGATTTACATATAATTAAGCTAAAAGTTTAATTGCTCAAAACGAGGACATAAATGGATTATAAATATGAGTATAATTAAAAAAAAAAAAAGAAAAAAAGTACAACAAAAAACATCAATAAAATATATTATTTTTGCCGTGCAAACAGCTCAAGAGTTGTTTAATGAAAAGTTATCTTATTTACCAGATAACAGCAGTGAACATCAACCAGCAAAAAAGTAATACATTTTAAAAATACAGCAAAAAAAAAAAAAGAAGTGTAACAGAATGATGGTGATGCTGTTCATCTTCATGTACAATTAACGTTCAGTGCGAATCATAAATGTAATACTTTAATTGATGCAGTGGCTGATGAAGACCAGCAGCCATGGGCAGTGATTGTTCAACAAGTGTGTGTTTTCCACTGAGAGCAGATTTAGTGAGTAAATGGTTTTCTGGTAGAGTTGGCTCGGGTCATTGTATGTGCTCTGTTCTGTCCTGTCTCAGCCTGTAGAGAGATTGTTTATCTGACTGCACCATTTGTCCTATTGAGCTGCTGTTTCCTGCCCTTAGGGGTCTTTACAAACACAAACATCACCAACACACCCACATAAAATCACACAACAGGCCACAAATAAGAGAATCTATAGCTATAGTCGAAAAACTAACAGCCTGCACACAGAACTCTGACAGTACTTTTCAGTTTAGTGAATTTACTGTTGAAGCTCTTATTTGGATGTCGGGAGATTTCTGTGTTCAGTATGCTTTCATGATTGAAAAAAGTTTTTTAAGACTCTTAAAACTTTACAACCAGGGCTGGACTTTTTTTTTAAACCATTATAAATGTTGCTGCTTTAATGCAAGTTGATTCATGTAAATCATGTCATGTAATTTCAACTTGCATTAAGTTAAACTCATTTTTATTAACTCATTATTATTATTACTTCATTATTATCATTATTAATGTTTATTTTATTTAAAACATTTTCCCAGTACTGGGTTTGGGCTGGAAGGGCATCAATAGTTGGTGGTTCATTCCTGTGGTGATCCCTGATAAATAAGGGACTAAACAGTAGGAAAATTTAATGAATTAATAATTTGAAATATTAACTTATGGTAATTAACGAAAGTACCACAACACACCTATGTAAAGGATAGTTCACCAAGCAATGAAAATGTACAATGTACTCACTGTTTACTTTACCTCAAGTGGTCAAAACTTATGACTTACTGTCTTTAGAAAAGGTTTTTTTTTTTTTTGAAGAAAGCTGAAAACCAGTAACCATCGACTTCCAAAGAGAAAACAAATACTGTGAAAGTCAATGGTTACAGGTTTCTAGCATTTTTCAAAATGACTTTTGTGTTTAACAGAAAAAAGTAAGTCAAACAGGTTTAGAATAAGTGAACGGTGAGTAAATTGTGGTAGATATTTCAGTTGTGGATTAACTAAATTTAAAAAAATTATTAATTATTTATTTAAGTCTATATGAAACGAATTATTTATATGTAAAACTTGAGAAATTTACATGGTAAATGTTGTGCTAATCCAGATTATAATATGTTAAAATGCTGTGGTAGCCTGGTCTTTACAGTATGATTACTTTTCATTCACAGATAAATTTGCTGAATTTGTACTGGAAAATGATTTTTCTGCCTGTTTGAACTAACATTACTTATTTAAAATGAGTTGAAACAACACATATTTTGAGATTTCTTTGGGGACAACTTAATTGTTTTATGTTCAATCTACTTTAATAGGTTAGGTTAACTTAATGGATTTGTTTTTCGCGCAACATGATTAAATTGTGCGCAATCCTTAATTTTTTTTTTTTTTTTTTACAGTTTATTAGCTTTTTTTCTACACAGGTTTGCAGTTATTTTACTGATTTCTATTTTATTTATTTTTTGCTTGGTCCAGTGCTACACGTTTTTAAAAACACAAACTCTGTTCCTCGATTTGTAAGGTATTGGTTTCTGTACATTATTTGATTCATTCTTAATTATGTTATTATCATTGTTATATTGTAGTTATTACATTTTGCAGGTTGAATAAAGTCTAGAAAAAAAGTCTCATGGCTGTGACTGATGTTTATTGAGTGATGCTGACGTACGGTTTGACGTCACCGCGGGGTTAATTTATATGGGGTTCAGGGGGGGGCGAGAAACAGATTAAATTAGTTAGGGGGGAAACAAAGAGCCGGAGCAGCGCATAAAGGCGGATGCTGGAGAAGAGTGAACACAGCAAACTTCAGCCAGAGTTTCAGTGAGGGAACTTTCGACACAGAAAACAAGTGAGTTCTAGCTGTTTTTACACACCAGCACTTCTCGTCGGACTATTGTTTGGCTTTCTGTTTGTTTTAACGTTACTCCCTGAACTTTTTGAAAAGTGCCATTGGAGAGTTTTACCGCGTAAAGAGCAGTTTAGATGTTTTTACTGCCACGATATTTAAAACACTGTCAGAAACTTGATTTTGATATGGTGTGAAAAGAATGTTAAAAATACTATAAATGTGTTGGCAATGCTCTTGAGTAAGTGTCGAGTTTTCTGTTATCTATCAATAAAACATAAGCGATATGGAGTGAGTGGGTTTGTTATGTGCACTAGTTTTTCGTTGAGGAGGATGAGTTAGTCAAGAGCTGTTTAACTCAGCACAAGATATTTAAAAGGTGTCAAAGTCATAATTCAAAATAACCATCAACTTTTTTTTGCGTAAAAAGCAGATTATTTCTTTCTTTTATTAGTTTGTTTTGTCATAAGGGTAATAAACAGTCCTGTTATTATAATATTTTTATCTAATGGATTTTAATAAATGTAATATTCACTGTAAATGATTGCACATAATCTACAACTATGTTTAATATGCAAAACTACTAACTAACACAGTATCACACAGTTTGGTGGATATTGTACGTTTTAGCCAGTATGCTTGTAGAAAATCTAAGATCCTAGTTTCATAGTTTGAGACATTAAAATTAACTTCCCAGTGTCCCTTGAACCTGCTGACTGTTTATAAGGTTAGTATTATAAGCTGTCTCAAAGCATGATCTGCAGGCGATTTCTTTGCTCTCACTCACTTTAAGTGTGACCAATAGCTGCTATCTTTGCAGAAAAAAAAAGTATTTACACAAAGAATGTGGTTGTCTGCACTGATTCTGAGATGCTTGCCAGTGTTTTAAATATCTTGTTCTCACTGTACTTTTGAACTGCTTTTTTCAGTTTTACTGTCATCAAGGGGTCCGGGGACCCTGAGGGGCTCAATGGGACTGCTGAGGGGAAACCTTTAGAAAAAAAGAGCAAACAAAATGAAACTAAAAAATATTGCATTTCATTTTAAAAATACAGTTTAAAAATAAAGTTTCAAATAAAAATGGGCAAAGAAATAAACATTTACATCTGAAAATGTAAAAAAATAACATGAATAATTACAATCTTAGTAATTATAAAATAAAAATCTAAAATGACAATGTAAATATACATTTATAATTATAAACATGTTATAAACATAAAAAATATAGAACAAAAATATAATTCATAAAATGCATAAATTTAAAAAATCTTAAACTGAGCAATAATATATGAAAACATATTTATAACTAATTTTCTTTCACTTTCATATTTTTTATTTATCTTTATTATTATTTATTACTTTTTTTTAAAAACTTAATTATGTTTATTCAGTATTTCAATGGGAAGTTAGAGGCAGTTGAGGGAGGGAAGTGTTTATTAGGGGTAGTGCTAACAAGAACATGGAAACATAATGATAAAATACTGTTGTAATTGATATTCCATGTAAAGAGTTAAATGAATCTATAAATGATTAGGAATCATTTTTTGCAGTATAAATTGAGTCTTTAAACAAGAAAATAAATACTTTAGATGCTCCTGAAGAACCCAAGACCCTTTATCTAAAAAAATTACTAAGAAATGTGTTTTTATTTCTGTTACATGTGTCTGTGATGGGACAACAGCTAATGCTATAAATGGAGAATCACCATAATTCAACCCTCTTGCTAAAAGTGTGTGTGTGTGTGTGTGTGTGTGTGTGTGTGTGTGTGTGTGTGTGTGTGTGTGTGTGTGTGTGTGTGTGTGTGTGTGTGTGTGTGTGTGTTAGGGATCATTGTGCGTTTAATGCTCTTGGCTTCATTCACTCTCTCTCTTTCCTCTTGAATGGGGTGATTAAAGTGAGTATGGTCAAAGGGTGCAGGACAGAAAGGAAGAGGGCCTCGTTTCTTCTTTTCTTCTCTTGCTTTTTCAGAGACCCTTTCACCTGACCTGCATTCTGACCTGCCCCCCCCCTCTTCACTTCTCTCTCTTTAGACACTTTCAGGGCCTTTTCATCCAAGAGTGGGAATAAGAAAGTGCAAAAAAATGCCGTTTTATTGAAGCGATTACACATTCGGAGCTGTACCACTTCACAGCACTTCAGCAAAGTTGTAAACATTCAACCTTTTGCCCTTTGCCCTGTTTTTGTTGTGAGTTTGTGAGAGACGGAGAGTGAAAGGGGCTCTTTGGGTTTAAAAAAGGTGGGTAAACCCTTTTCAAAGCAGAAACAAAACAGAAAGTTAGAGAGTGAATAATTATGGAGTTATTTGTATAAAACACTGGGAAGTTAAAACGGTAGTATTGTGTGCATTAAAGATTGTATTTCACATGACTATAGAGGATAAATGGAGTGTGTTGGTATAGAGCCATCTGCATTAGAGCTACAAGCCTTTAACTCCAATAGCTGGGTGTCAGGCTATTGTTTTCCTCAGGGGGTTTGTGTTTAGCAACCAAAGTGCACTGATTCAGTCACTGATTTTTTTGTGAGGAAAAGGGTTGTTGTTTTTTTTTTAAGCGCATGTGTGTGTGTGTGTGTGTGTGTGTGTGTGTGTGTGTGTGTGTGTGTGTGTGTGTCTCCGAACTTTCAGATTTACAGGCCTCCAGCACCATGCTGGTCACAATTTCTGTCAGAAAGCATTTGCTGTAACACTTGCCTAATGCTGTGCAGCACTGGTCTGGTGACAGTGTGTGTGTGTGTGTCATCCAGCTGCACACGCCCATCAGAAAGAATGATGGGAGAGTGTGAGTGATTTATGACTGCTCGCCTCAGACCTGTGTTTGAGTAAATCTTGAGCCGAGGTGAACTTAAACAGCTGCTCCTGGTATGAACACTGTCTCCAGACGTCTCTCTCTCTCTCTCCTCCCCCATGCTGCTCCGTCAGTCCGTCTGTCTGTCTGTCTGTCTGTCTGTCTGTCTGTCTGCGGTTTAGATGACTGATAAAGCCAGTGCTGACTTGAACTCCCTCTGCACTTAATCTACAGACTCAGTACCGGCTCAGCCTTAAGGGCCTGCTTTGCTTCAGACTTAATGGAAGCACCTCCGTTTAATGTGCTCTTTCCAGAAACACGCAGCGCTGGTAATAGAATTTAAGAGTTGCAGAAAGGAGCCTCCGAATGGAGATCTGTAATTGAAAAGGCGCGCTGATAAGCGTGAAACTGTGCCATATGTCTGACTATGAGTGAAGTGGGTCAGAGCTTTGTGTTGTTTTCTCTGCTATGGAAATGAGTTTGAAGTCCAGCTGGTTGTGCGGCGAGGGACTCGTTCACTCTCCAACATTGGGTGCTGGAACGCACTGAAAAGATGTGAGGGGAGGAGAGAGGACCTGAGGAGGGGAGAGAAGAGAAACCGTGTGTGTCCAGCGGTCCTGCATTCCTCCACGCTTGTGATAATGGAAGCCCCATGGCGTATGATGAGTGAGTAAGGCCCTCAAAGAGTGTGTGTTTCTGAGGGAGGAATGGGGCTTTTAAAGGGCTTTCTATCTTCAGAGTGTACGAGATTTGTGTGAGAGTGTGTGTGTGTGAGAGAGTGTGGACCCAGCGGGTTAGAACAACCTCGTTAGGCCGTCTAAAACACCCCCCATCACACACACACACACACACACATTGCACAAAGAAGACTGCCTGATGAGAGATTTCGGAGAAAGGTCAGAGAAAAAAGGTGAGGAGGGGGAATTTTTGGACACAGAGAGGGGGTGAAGACATTTTTGGGCCAGCAAAATGGGGGTTGGGGTGCTCGAGATTTGTGTTTTTCTGAGAGAGGTTAGTCACGCTCCGCTGAGCGGCTGACACTTAATTACTGTTTGGAGGGAGTTGCAGGATTTACTGGGTCAACAGAATATTTTATAAACGGCTTTAGAAGAGCATTTAATGTCTGAGAGTGAGAGATCGAGGGTAAAAAAATAACAGAGATAGAGAGCATTTTTATTGCTTCTGCTTATGGTGACCCATTAAGGCCTGGTGTCTGAGTGATGAGGTCCAGCATTTGGGCTGGGACAGGAAGTTACAGCCCAGAGATATTGAGAATCAGAGTACTCCACTCAAACACACTGAGCAAGAGCAACACGTGCGCCAATACAGAGTGAAACAGACAACGTGAGCTGTATGAGAACCAAATTCAGTACAAACCTTATTAATTAAGCATCTATTAACAGCAAAACAGCCAACACTATGAACACAACACACACATCTTCACATTAAATACTCTTTACCCCATAGAATGCTTAATGTAGCTTATAAGATGAAGATATAAAAAGAGAAATTTGGTGTAAAGTTGATTAAAAATGTATACTATGTAAAGAAAAGCAGATGTGCTCAGAATATTAACTCCATTCATATTAGTTGTATGCCTCTCTTAGGTAGCGGTTCTAAAGAAAATGCTTAATGTGGCTTAACTGATGAAGACAGTGGCCAAATACCATTATCCATTCATTCATTTTCCATCGGTTTAGTCCCTTTATTCATCAGTGGTCGCCACAGCAGAATGAACCACCAACTTATCCAGCATGTTTTACACAGAGCATGCCCTTCCAGCCGCAACCCAACACTGGGGAGCACCCAGACACTCTTGCATTCTCACACGTACACTACGGCTAATTTAGTTTATTTAATTCACCTATAGCGCAACCTCCCAATGGACCTGTCAATCTCAATGAAACTCCAAGTGTTTTTACAAGAGAAAAGTTAAAAGCCTACCCGTCTTTGGATGCCAACAATTTTGTTCTGTGTAGTCATGTGCAAGAATTAATGTTCCATGATTGCCAGATTCAAAACTTTGTAGTGCTAAAAACCGAGGTTCTGCCTAGCCAAGACAAGGAAAGAAGACTGAACTGTGCAAGGCCTGGGTAATCATCAACAAGCAAAACTACTGCATTCTGACAGCGAACTGCACCTGTACAGCAGGGTATGCGAACGCACATGTTTACATTTCATTCTAAGCATTCAGTGTCCGCAGTTTAATTACCATATTTAACTGTTTTTGCTGAAATCATTGCTGCAATCAAAAACCAGTAATGTGTATGATTCAGCATAGCGTGAACTTACCTGATTTAAAATGAGAACTGCATTAAAAGCAGTGTGGTGTACAGTAAAATTAAAGTTTTCTATTTTTGCACTTTTGATTTAGTCAACACAACATGTCTGCTATTGCAACCAGTCTTTTTTTGCAACCACTATGCGTGGTTGAACCCGTGTGATGTCATGTATGACGTAAGTTGGTAATTCCCCTATAGAACATTATTATTAGAAAAAAAGTTTGGCTACCATATTTCAAGGTTCAGTTCTCACTATTTTCCCAGTGATGGGTTGCAGCTGGAAGAGCATCCGCTGGGTAAAACATGTCCTGGATAAGTTGGCGGTTCATTCCGCTGCGGCATCCCCAGATTAATAAAGGGACTAAGCCGAAAAGAAAATTAATGAATGAATTCTCACTATTACCAAGCCTTAACTATAACTTTAATAAACTATTAATTTGCTTAATATTTTTGTTAAGGTAGTAGTTACGTTTAGAGATGTAGAGTCAGATCAAACGGAATAAGTGCTTAATAAGTACTAATAAACAGCCAATATGTTAATAATAAGCAGGTAAGAATCCACATACTTTATTGCAAAAATTGTTACTTTAAGGTAACAAAGTGTGTGCTGAATTTTGTCCTCCATCACAAAGCCATTTTAGAGCGTTTCAGTCGAGAGTGAAGAATGAGAAGCTTGTTTGGACCTAATAGATGCTTAATTATCCTCAAAGACTGTTCAATACTGCTTTCATCAGTCCAGCTCTGTCTGGCTACTTTGAGTCGTCTTCTACAGACCACGGCCATTCTTTCAACTGGAGATCAGCTTTTGTTACTGTTAATTGCTTTTCCTGCTAACAGAACTCTGAACCAAGAATGCTATATTATTGACTAAAAAGAGTCACTCCCAAACTGACAATGCTGCTGTGTTGTTGGTAAATGTGGGAAGCCGGCCGATATGTGAATGCGAGTTCTTTAATCTGTGTGGCTCCATATGCTTCACTCTTCTTGCCTTCATATCCACGGAGCGCTCCGGAAGAATGGCGTCCCGCAGCGATGATTCCATTCTCTTCAGACAATACGCTCCTACTATCTCACAGCACGCGGGCCAATCATTGCCATGGAGATCACAAGCGGAGGCTAAAGAGCGCACTCACGCAGCCAGAGTCACAAACACAAAACCCACATAAGCAGATCTGTGTACATGGAGAAATCCTTCTTTTAGATGATCCAGGCAAATAAATGCATGATTGAAAAGAGCTCTTTTATCAGCAGAAAGAAAACAGAGAAGTGCTTTCTCCAGTCAAATATCACTTTTTTGTATATATATTTTTTTACCTACCACCAGCCATTCTCAGCCGTTATGAACTCTGTGGGATCTTCATGTTTTTCCAGTTTTGAATGCTGACATGTTGAGAGGAGCAAAAGAGTGCCGTTTCCATACAAACATTTATTAATTTACGTTGTGTGTACACAGCTGAGGACAGGCCGAGAGAAAACACAGATGTGAGGACTGCGGAGCCGGAAAGCAGCAGGACAGAAAAGACATGTTCAAAGACACACGCCAACACTCCGAATGGATGTTAGTCAGGGCTGCAAATGTGCTTGTGCATTCGTTGCTGTCCTTTTGGATGTTTGTGTTCGATGATTCAAAAGCTAGCACAGTGGTGGTGCTTTCAGTGCCAAGAACGTCATTATCATAATTCCAAGAAAATCGCTGCGTATTTTGCCATTTCACTAGCTGTTACATCATACCCCTGTGTGATGTGTTTGTGTTTCATTTCTGTGGGCGGCTGGAGAAATTTAAGCGCTGTTGTTACATTCTAATCTGGTGGCAGAGAATCATGTAGTCCTTCAGCACTATATGACCTTTAGTGTTTGCACGAGCCAAGTCTGCGACATTTTAATGCCAGTCCATCGGATTCCATCAGCGAAGCTGTAATTAATCATTCTGAATGATCATCCCTATCGGCTTCATCCATTCATCTGTAATTGGGAAGTTGAAATATTAAAAGGGCAAAGTGTGGTCTCAGCGCAGATGGCTCCATTTCTGTCTTGCCCTTTCATAACAGTACTTATGAAGGAAATTATATCATTATCGCAAACTGCAATTTTCCTTCGCGACAACTGACTATTTCGTGTGTGTTTTTCAGAATGCGGGGCCTGTTTTCCACCCTCCTCGTGGTGCTGGTGGCCTTAATGATCGTGACATCAGAGGCTGGGAAAAACAAGAAAGGTATCAATCATGAATTATACCATCTCCATACTCTCTTCTTTCTTCTCATAGTTCATCTCTAACACATCATGTGACTTTGAAGCTTATTGACGCTGAAAATTCAGTGCTGTTATGTATGATTCTGCGATTAAATGGGAAGTGAATCCAATCATTGTGCTTTCTGTGCCATAGAGAAGAATAAGGGAGGTAAGGGTGGTGCCGACTGTGCGGAGTGGCTCTATGGCAGCTGCGTGGCCAATAACGGCGACTGTGGCCAAGGCATGAGGGAGGGAACCTGCAATGAACAGACCAGGAAAGTCAAATGCAGAGTGCCATGCAACTGGAAGAAAGAATTTGGAGGTGAGTTAAACTGTGGGTGATTAAAAATAGATATGGTAATCAGGTGGAATTTGCCTCGAGTTATATTTACAGTAAGTCATAGCCATTTTTTTTTTTTTTGAAATTTCTATATTTGGTAGTTTTGTGCCTCTGTGCATTTCTGTTTGTTCTTTGCAGTTGATAATGTCTGACATACTTTACTGTAACTCATTTCCTGCAGCTGACTGCAAGTATAAGTTTGGTAACTGGGGTGAATGTGACGCAGCCACGAGCACAAAGAGCCGCACTGGCACTCTGCAGAAGGCTCTCTTCAACGTCGAATGTCAGCAAACCGTCTCTGTGACCAAACCCTGCACCACCAAGGTCAAAAACAAACCCAAAGGTACATCCTCAACACTCAAACTCACTGAGTAGTATATAGTAATATATAATATATACAAGTATATATTAGTAATTATAAAGATTCTGTTATAAAAATGATCTTACCTTAAAACTGACAGCACAGCTGCGATGGTGTCCCTCATGTGACTGCCGTCCACTTAAAACAACTCTGAATTAAGTTACCTCAAACTCAAGAAACTAATTTTAAATTAAAGATGTTTAAAAAAAACTAAAAACATAAAATATATGAATTAAATTGTTAATCAATAGACTTTAAGTAGATTTAATATAATTTAGCAATCTACATAAATGCTATGGAATCTGTTACTATGGAAAAATCAGCTACTCATCTAGACTCATACACATCACAAAAATGGCTTAATCTGTTTGGTCATCCTAGCACAGGTTTTATCATTGGCAGAATATAACTTTGGTAGAGTAAAATATTTTAATGTGACCTTATAAACATAATCAATCCAAAGTATCAAAACTTTAACTTAAGGAATAAAAAAAAACATTGGAAAGGGGTTAAAAGTTGCCCAGTTTTGTGGGAAATCCAGACTTGGCAACCCTGAGCAAGAATTTCAGTAACTACTAAATTGGCAGATATGTGGATGGCTTAGAAAAGGGTTGTCAAAACTTGGTCCTGGATGGCCGGTGTCCTGCTTATTTTAGTTAAAACTCCATTTAAGCACATCCGAACCAGCTAATTAAACTCTTTCTAGGTATACTATCCAGAGAGGTGTGTTAAGGGAAGTTGGAGCTAAACTTGGAGGACAGACACTGGCCAGTTTGGACACCCCTGGCTTAGAAGATTAACCACAATACAGTTCATTGAGTCCAAAAAGCTAATTTTATTTCACCTATGGAGTGAAGAAAGAGACAAAGGACTAAGACAAATATTTAGTTCATGCATCCAAGTAAAATATGGCATAATTTGGGCTTTAGTGTTAGAAATAACATTAATAATGTCTAATTATGTATTACAATAATAACAACAATAGCCATAATTAAAAAAAAAAAAACATGAGTGTCACATGGCTTGACACATGAGTGAAACACGCCAAACACACATTTTATGTGATTTTTTTTCTTCACATAACAATGCTCCAATTATGCCACATTTCATGTGTGCTTCACGTGTGATTTTTAACAAGTGACTGCTCATGTGAAGGTCATGTGACACATGTATGTGGGAGTGTACTGTATAAATGTCATTTAAAATGATACTAATGATTTCAGAAATGGTTATTTTCTCATGACAATATTTACTGAATTAAATTGCATCCGCGCGCACGCATGCGACTCAACAGGTTCTATTCTGCAGCCAGTGGTTTGGTTGGGTCTGCTTTGGCTGAATGGAGACAGTAATGCCTGTAATCTGCTGTGGTTGTATAATCTTGGCCTGTTGGCTGTGGTGGGTGTCTGAGTGGGTTTCTGAAATCAATAATGAACCTCTGCTCATACATAAGAGGCAGATGTCTAAGTCAGTCCTTTCAAAGCACACGTTTTATGCTTAATGTGCTTATCCCAATGTGGATTTGAGCAATAATACTGTAGCATTATTTTACGAGAGCATATGCATTTCCTAACCAGCGTGAGACGGGGAGGTTTACTGCTGCATCTGAATAACGCGATTTTCTGTCAATCTCTCTCCGCAGGAAAGAAAGGCAAGGGGAAAGGGAACTAAAGGGAGCGAGAGATCCAGAGGAGCAGTAAACACCCCGTGATCATCCGCCATCTAAACACGGCCTTTTATATCTCCACTCTGTGTTGTTCAGCACGAGCGGGACTCGCTCTACAGCCACAAACACATAGCTTTAGAAGACTATGACAGAGTAACAGCGGAGTGTTTGACACCTTACATGACTCTTTCATGCGCGAGGGCGATCGGAGAATAAAATGCCGTTGTTTATCGTGTAGTTCAGCCACTCCTCTGCTGTTTCCCCCTCTCTCTCTTTCTCTCTACCATCTATCAGCTGTTCACACCTCAGGCCTCTCATTTGCTAAAGGACAACAATCAGTAGAACTCAATCAAACACATCTATTTTATTACTGTTTTACTTACAACATTTGGTTTTGTAAGATTTTGTAATTTACAGGATTATATTACTAGCGGGGTATAAAAGTAGCAATTGGAAAGTCACCCATTTCTTTTTTTGTATTCTAAACTATAAAACTAAGGAGTGTTGTTTGAAATAAATGATTTCTCTTTTTCTATAAAAGTTGTAGTGTATGTAAAAGTGAAAATACCCCCTTTTTTCTTTGCTTTCATATTGACTGTTACTAACAGATCTAAGGGTGAAAGAGGGTTGTTGAAATGCATGGAGAGGTGACCGTCCCCTCTTGCGCAAACATTTTTTATAAGCATTTAAGAAAAAAAAAAACCCTGAAGTTTTGTTACTGAGCTTTGTGTGTTTTATGTAGTGTTAACAAAAGGTACATGAGTGATGAAAGTTCATTATTAAAGACACTTGAGCCCTCTGAATCTCTCGTTATGCAGACCGCATATGTTTCTTCATGAATATGCAAAGAATAATCATTCCTCTGTATTCCGGGTCAGTGCGCATGAGATCTTTATTAAGCTTTATGCAATAGAAAAAGAACCACACACACACACTTATGTACACTGGCTCTTTAAGGGCAGTGGTAGACAAGTCCATTAATACAGTGTGTTCATTCCATCAGGGTAATAATCGTTGACTTTGCCCTTCAGCTGGTACAGTTATATGAGAGCTTCTCCATCTAACCCTTAACAAATGACATTTTATAAACATTCGAATAGAAATTTAAGAGACTGGGGCCTATTTATAAAATGTGTGTACACAGAGATTCTTAGAGTGTACATGCAGCGAAATCCTTCACGACGTTAGGATTTATTAAAAAGAATGTGACTTCTTTTTACTTGAACATTAGTGGTTCTCAGTGTGTTTCTGTTGGTTAGCAAAGAAAGTTTTCTGTACGTAATTAGATTACTTAATTGTTCCCTCTAGGTTAGGAAAACATTCACAGAATATTCTTTAAGTTGTTATAATAACACTGCCCTGTAACATTCTGGAAAAAACGACTACTTACTGTAAATTGTTCTCGGAGCATTCTTTTCTGAGGAAACTTTCCTTGTGGTGGAGTTGGAGTATTTGAAAATCTTAAAGGATTCACTAAAACATCCTCTCAAGTTGTTCTAAACTTTTCTTAATATCTTTTTTTTCTGTTGAACACAAAAGACGATGTTTCAAAAATGTTGAAAACGGGTAACCAATGATCCATAGAAGGAACACAATTACTTCCAACATTCTTCTAAATACATCTGTTTTTTTTTTCGTGTTTATCAGAAGAAAGAAAATCAAGCAAATAATGACAACGTTTTCAATTTTGGGTGACCTATACTTTTAACAGTTTTTGTCTCGCAACATGATCAAGTAAAAGATTTAAAATATTGACAGGCACTCTTTTATATGGTAAAGAATTTAATTAGATGGTCTTTTTAAGGTGGACTTCTGCAAAATGTATTTTAATTTATTTGCGATTTGTAGATATAGAGAAAGAGAATCATACATACACACAGTTTAGAAATGATCTTAGGTCAAAAATAAGATGGTTTGTATGTTTTATAAATAAAACATTTTATAAATCAGACCCCAGAAGACAGAGAGCATTATGGGCATAGTTATTTTGATGTCCCTGCTGAAAAAAAAACTGCTTAAACCAGCCTAAGATGGTTGGCTGGTTTTAGCTGGTTGACCAACCTGGTTTTAGAGGGGTTTTGGCCACTTCCAGGCTGACTTCCAGCCATTTCCAGCCTGGTCTTAGCTGGTCAGGCTGGAAAATGACCAGCCTGGTTTAAGCTGGACATAGCTGGTTTTGGCTGGGCTCCCTGCTCAAGCTGGTCAAGTTGGTTTTAGGTGGTCATCTCCCAGCCTGACCAGCTAAGAACAGGCTGGAAATGGCTGAAAACCAGCCTGGAAGTGGCCAAAACCCGTCCAAAACCAGCCTGGTTGGCCAGCTAAAACCAGCCAACCAGCCTAGGCTGGTTTAAGCAGTTTTTTTCAGTAGGGGTATCAGTCATGTAGCAGTGTTTCTCAACCACGATCCTGGAGAACCACCAACACTGCTGTTGCATCCTAATTATTACTTACAGTAGGACTTGTACGCCCTAAAAGTATGCACTTTTTTTGTAAAAAAAAAGGTATATTCTTTTGAGTGTAAAAACAGTTGAGTATGCAATCTTTGGGACACACATTGTTAAGAGATCGCTATGTTGCTTAGTTACTTCTCCACATTTCTTTCATATTTAGTTACCTACCTTAATGGTGAAGCAGCAGCTGGGTAATCTCCCATTCGCGGGTCTTTCATGCAGAGAAATCTCCTCAGGCCTTTGAATAATATTTATTCAGGCGTTAATGTTCAAAAACATCTTTATATTATGTCATTATTGTTGTTGCAGATTAAATAAAACACAGAAAACATGGTTTAAATATGTTCGATATGAAATAACAGTCATTCAAACATCATTACCGAAGCCTCTCTACTTGATGTTTGGTCGCACGTGTCCGCCATGTTTGTAGTTTGTTTACACTTTTTACCTGCGTTTTTAGTTCTAATCAATTTCACATCCAACGTGCAATGTATTGTGGCCAATATTTGCAGTTCGATTGGCTGTTTCTCAATATACTTTTCACAATAATTTTTTTTTTATTAGAGTTTAATATGACTATCAGCAAATAAACACTGTTATGCCTTCCTTAAGATTTTTATGGTAATGTTTACTTTCATCGTCTCATTTAGGGAAATTCCTGAGACAAATAAGTTATATCTCTGTTCTTTAATAGTAAATCTATATTAAATGCTGCGCTTCTCACCTCCTTAATACAGCCGCAATGACTTCTTGGACTTCTCAAGCGAGTTTTGTGTTCAGGTCTGCATCGGTGCGTCCTTCAGGAACTATTCACGTATCCTGCGTTCTTACGGTCTTGAGTTTTGGAACGGAATTTTGGCAGTTGATGATGACGTTAAACAAGAACACGAGGATGCAAGATTGCTGAAGAACGCATTTTGGGAAACAGACCGTATGGAGGTTTTTAACACTTCAAATATTTTCTGGAAATAGTAAACCAACCGGGTACCTTTAGCATACTCTTTTCAACATACTATGTTTTGGGAAATATTAATTCTATTTTCGAATACTATTTAAGGTGGATAGTGTGCAAATTGGGACGCAGCATGCATTTTGTGGATATCTCCTTTGTCTGTCACACCCATTACAGGTCTTACAGTCTCTGCTAATGAGCTGTTGATCTGAATCAGGTATGTTTGTTTAAGGAGACATGGAAAATATGCAGAGCTGGTGGTCCTCCAAGAATGTGGTTGAAAAACACTGATATAACCAATGCTTAGCATTGACTTTTGCTATATTAAGGTTTGCAGAGGAACAATATTTATTCAGATTTCATGACTAAATTTCTTTGTTACAAAAGGAGATTATAATTGTATTCCAGTGTGAAGTCTTCCGAGTTTGCATCACAGTCAAGGAGACTTTTACAAAAGCATCAATGACTAGGATTTGTAGTGAAAAGACTACCGCATGTTTCATTAGACCAAAGCAATTGGCAAGTTTAACATTCAGAAAAATGGAAATCTGGTTTTTAATGCTTTTGCAATGGCATACTAATCACCAAGTCTGCCTTTACCGCCCATTAAAAAGAGATTGAGGGCTGGTTTGGAGATACAGACCCTATGAATGGAAATTTGATTATGAGGTAGAAACATGAAACCAAACCAAAGACGTTAAGAGAGGCAAGTCTCTGCATCTTAAAATGATGCTAATGAATGAATAATCTCTCTTTCAGACCAGGCCTATAATAACAGACCAGAGCGCCATGACCTCTTTGGTTTAATGCTTTAAAATCTGTAATTGCTGAAACTGGCAGCTTGTTAATAATGTAACAACATGAGCCCTAAAACATCAACACATTTCTCCCTCTGTTCTAATTCCAGCCACATGCTCTTAAACACAGAACTGTGGGAGATCTTTCTTTGCTGCGTTTCCATCAATTACAAACTTTGTATTTTAATACAAAAACTAGGCAAAACTGTATTGCACCATGAGAAAACAATATAATGAAGTGAGGATCTGTTAAACAAACATGTACAAGGGGGAAATAAAACCAATTTTCCATTTCTCAAATTTTTTACACCGTCCTTTGTGCCTCATTTTAAATGCTTTAAATCTTATAAACAGGTTAAATAAATGCACTAGTCATTTCCTATTTTTTTCCAAGTATATCACAAATTATAAATGATTTTTAGCAGTTTGCATACAGACAACGATACATTTAATATTTAATCTATAAAATCACATGAAGATCACCAACTATATACAAGAGGAACACAAACATCCAGACATTAAATGCAGGGAAGAAATAATACTTTCAAGAGCATATATTCATCATATCTTAACATATTTACAGTACACACCTCTGTAAGATCAAACCCTTACAGTGACATTTCTCAGCTCAGTATTGAGTGCCTCATCCCATATAAAGTCTATAATGCCTTTCCCAATCCATTGAGAAGATTCTTTTGAATTCTGACCTATTCCAGAACCTCAAGAGGATCATGATGTCTAGCTTCTCCCAGTCTGAACCACATGCCCTGAATTCGCCTCTGTGAATGTAATGGACAACACAGCTGTTGTGGTCAGTGAGCAGCTTCAGTCTCTGTCTTCTGAAAAGTGGAAGGTGCAGGTACAGCAAATCTGAACTCACTCTGGGACGTCAATCGGGAGGCTTTTCCATAAGATATTTGAATATGTTCTCCCATCGTCCTCCTCACCTCTGTATGATGTTTGCAGAGAATCTGGGTCAGAAACAGTGGTAATACTAACCAAAAGAAACTTGATAGATACCATTTGTGCTGTACTGGGAATATAAATGAATGAAAAAATCCCTTCGTTCACCAAGTTTCTTTTGGTTTATGTTTGCTGGGAATCTCTCTATGCAGTTGATCTTCACATTTCTGTAGTGCAGAGCTCCAGCAATGATCAGATTACTGGAAAAGTCATTTGCTTTAAGACTTGGTCTGTGTTTCAGTCTCTTGTGAGAGCTCCATCATCTTCTTGCAAACAGTGATCCCTTAATACATGAAACATTGATTATGACTCACTGATTGAGCACTATGAAGCCTCACAAAGAACTGTGCAATACCTTCCAAGGCTTCAAAAAGGTATTGGGGCCAGAAGAGCCCGGACAGCCCTCTACATCATACCCTTCGTCTCCGCAGGCTGCTTCTTTCTTCAGTTCATCTGGTGCCGATGTTCTTATACTGGCACATGAGCAGGTTTTTGAAGGTCTTTTTGAAAGTGGCGTTACATAGTGCATAGCAAGCGGGGTTGATGGTGCTGTTGACGTAGCAGAGCCAGTAGCCAATGGCCCAGACTGTGTCTGGAACACACGACTGGCAGAACGTGCTAATTAAAACCATTACATTGTACGGCGTCCATGTGATGATAAAGGCCAGCAGGATGGCAAAGATTGTCTTTGTCACTTTCTTTTCTCGTGCCGCCATTTGCCGTTTCCTCTTCACCTGACTGCGTGCAATGCTGGCAAACTTGCGCGCCACAGTGCGGGGACGGCTCACAGGGATGGAGCGGCTCTCGCCGGTGCTGTTCGGTGGGACGATCTCAATTGCTGTGATGCACTCATCTCCTGCCTGTTTGGTGACTATCTTGATCTTGGACCATTTGGATTGAGGGTTGAGTTTAGGTGCAGCTGCTGGCGCAGGGGTCAGACCTGCGTCTGAAGTGACCTCACTGTTCGCTCGCTCTTTGGGCTCCTTTGGCGCTATGCTGGCTGTGCTGGAATCATTGGAGCTTTCCTTTTCCTCCGCCTGCACGCAAGAGTCTGCTTTAGCGGACACCACAGACTCTTCCAGTTTACCGTTTTTCATGGTGTCCACTGTAGAGCAGGTGTCCAGGCTGGGCTTAGGAGGAGACTGGTTATTGTTGTTCTGCTTTAGGATGTGACTCTTGAGCAGGCCGCTAGATTTCTGGGCTTTCTTCTCTTTCTTGGCTTCAGGCTTCTGTTTGGACACACGACTGCGGCTTGCCAGAGAGATGTGCACATAAAGGACTGTCATGATGACCACCGGAAGGTAGAACGCAGCGATGGCTGTGCCAAATGTGACCGCGGGGTTGGAAAGGAACTGGATGTAACATTCCCCAGGTGCTACGGTTCGGGCTCCGACGATAAACTGCCAGAACAGGATAGCGGGAGCCCACAGGATGAAGGACAGGATCCAGGCAGAGGCAATCATGAGGCCGGCCATCTTGGTGGTTCTGCGTGTGGGGTAGCTCAAGGGTTTGGTCACACAGAAGTATCGGTCGAAGCTGATGATTAGCAGGTTCATGACTGAAGCGTTGCTGACCACGTAATCCAGCGCGAGCCACAGGTCACACACCACTGGGCCAAGCGGCCAGTAACCCTTAATGATGTAGACGGTGTAAAGGTTCATGGAGAACACACCGATGATCAGATCTGCACAGGCCAGGCTGAAAAGGAAGTAGTTGTTGACCGTCTGCAGGTGTCGATTAACCTTGATTGAGAGCATGACGAGGATGTTGCCCACGACGGTGACGAAACTGAGAGATCCAGTGACCAGTGCGATGAAGACCATCTCCACCGTCTTGTACGGGCTCTCGCCGTCGCCCTCAACCGCTGCACATGAGCCATTGGCGCTGCCACTGTCACAGCTGAAGTTGGCATCACTGGACACGTTGCTCAAAGAGCCTGAAACACAAGCACACACCGTGATATAAATTACACAGCAGCAGATATGTCTGGATGCAGTCATTGAAAATAATCACAAGCTGATACGAATATAGCTGATACAAATATAGTGAGTGTATAGAAGGAAACAGCATGACATTCATTATGATGCATACTAGTGCAGAACATTCATTTCCATCATGAAATATAAACATGCAGTTGCTTTTGCAAAGGAAGAGGACTTGTTTTCTGTGTCCCAAATGGTAAGAGATAAAAACGGAGAGAAATCTTCTGGGTTCAACTGTACATTTGTTTGGTAGCATGTGAACCAGAAATCACTTCACTGTCACTGTTACCAAGAAACATCTCTCAGTTTAATGTACATTATAGTTGTTGGGTTTTTGATGGATGGATGGATGGATGGATGGATGGATGGATGGATGGATGGATGGATGGATGGATGGATGGATGGATGGATGGATGGATGGATGGATGGATGGATAGATAGATAGATAGATAGATAGATAGATAGATAGATAGATAGATAGATAGATAGATAGATAGATAGATAGATAGATAGATAGATAGATAGATAGATAGATAGATAGATAGATAGATAGATAGATAGATAGATAGATAGATAGATAGAATGAATGAATGAATGAATGAATGAATGCAGATAATTACCATTTAAATTCAGCCCATATAAATTGTTTGCAATCACTTACCTAAAAAAAATTAAGTAAATCCAATGAATCACTTTTTTACAGTGTGTACGATTGTGAAGCCTGGATTTGTTAAACATTATTTCAGACATGGAATAATGGAGCTCTGCTTAATATCTGTATGGAATAACAAAATGTATTCATTAAAATTGCAAAATCACCAATCATCCGACCACTGGCTCAAACATCTGACCAGTTACTGCACTTGTGATTGGGGTATAAACAATGACATTAAGTATATTGTATTTGTAAATATTTTTATTTTTATATATTTTTAACTATAGAGTAACACTTGAACAATTATTAATTATTGAACAATGAATTAAAGATTAACCATTCTTTAATATAAAAAATGAGATATTTTGCTACATTTATCTTGGTTAATGTGCATAAAATTGTTTGATGCAAAATGGATTTAACGTAGACAAAATAAAGAGGATCCCTTTGTTCCATGTGCTTATAGAGCCACAAAAAATAATGCAAATGATTAAATGCTATGTGCTGAATTTAGTCCCATAACAGTGAAAAAACATATTTTAATATTATCACCTGAGCAGAAAACAATGTGCTGTAATATTTGCTTGTGCTTTTAAATCACATGCACTTTAAATGAAATTAAATGCATTTTTTCTGGACCCTTTTTGATCATTTTTACTATATACTAAAACGTTTTACTTGGATCAATGAACAAATTATAAGCGGACACAAATTAACAATTTTATATTTGTTAATTAGGCGAAGCAGTGGCGCAGTAGGTAGTGCTGTCGCCTCACAGCAAGAAGGTCGCTGGTTCGAGCCTCGGCTCAGTTGGCGTTTCTGTGTGGAGTTTGCATGTTCTCCCATCGTTCGACTGGGTTTCCTCCGGGTGCTCCGGTTTCCCCCACAGTCCAAAGACGTGGTACAGGTGAATTGGGTAGGCTAAAGTGTGTGTGTGTGTGTGTGTGTGTGTGTGTGTGTGTGTGTGTGTGTGTGTGCGTGCGTGCGTGCGTGCGTGCGTGCGTGCGTGCGTGCGTGCGTGCGTGCGTGCGTGCGTGCGTGCGTGCGTGCGTGTGTGTGTGTGTGTGTTTCCCAGAGATGGGATGCGGCTGTAAGGACATCCGCTGCATAAAAACTTGCTGGATAAGTTGGCGGTTCCTTCCGCTGTGGCGACCCTAGATTAATAAAAGGAACTAATCCGACAAGAAAATGAATGAATGAACATTCTCCAATATTAATGAATGCTGTTCAACAGATCATTGTTAACTGACACCTAACTAACATGAGCTTAATTATAAACTTCTTTCTAGATAATTATAGAGTCTTTATCACGTGACAGTGTAAGAGCATTCAGACATCAGGGTGAACAGGTCTCAGGTGAAGAGAAAATTAATTATATCCTCACAATTAATAACACGCTCATGTTTTATTCAAATACACAAGCTCGACACCTTACGACATTATCCAATCAAAGAGTGCAAATCTGCCCCGTGGTTAAACTCAACTGACCCCCTGGGCTTCCTAATGATCTGAGCTACTCAGGAACAATTAAACACAATTATCAGGCGGGGAACCAAGAGAACTTCAGGAGAAACAATCAACAATCACATCAAGCCTGTGAATTCTACACACACTTATTTACTATGTGCACAAATTCCACAAAATAAATGTCCTTTATCATAGATATTAAAGTAAAGATAAGCTTCCGTGAAATATTGAGGGTAATCTGGCATATCATTTGTGAATGTAGGCTGCATTTCTAGAGGTTTCTTCATGATGTACGCTGTATGCTAACCTTACAAGAGGCTATGCAGTGCATTAAAAGGTATGTACAAAAGTACATTAAAAGACACAAATGTTTTGTTTCAGGTCATGAATTACCCATAACCTTCTTGTGAGAAGCTGCTGTAATACTGATAAAGTATTAATCCAATAGGCAATTAAAATCCTGTTTGAAGCCACTCAAGTCTGCTAAATGCTCAAAATGCATTAAAGAAGTGCGTCAGAGTAAATGCAAATATCTTTAAGCATTTCAAACACACTCTTCATTACTGCCCGTTTTAACTCCCGGAGGAGTTGTGTCAGCCATATCTTTTGAAGGTTGCCATCTTCTGGATAACCAGAGCCACTACAACCCATCACTCTGACAGAAAATGGCTAAAGACTTGCTATATAATGCACTGCTTTTAAACTGCTCTCGACGAGTTAAGACATAAAAACCCTGCCTAACTATTGGATCTGAAATCCGTTTCCCACTAGAGGAAGGACCCCAACCAGCCTCTCTCTTTATCTTTATTCTCTCCTAAATCCACCTGACTGATCATCAGCAGGCATCAAAGCGCTGCCACGCTCCGGACGGCCAGACAACACATCTCTTATTCCTTTTGAAAGCTTCTGACAAACAGACACCCGTTCTCTCCTGCCGACACAGATCACACTCCTTTAACTCTAAGGCTCTTGGTTCTTGAGAGATGAGAAGGTTGATATACAGCAGGCCGGGTCTGGTTCTGTATTTCCCCCTGGGGTGCAGGTGATTCAGAGCGGGGAGAGGATTCTTTACCCCTTATCAAATATGAATCAGCAATTACTCAACTGTGGATTCGAGCAGAGCGGAAAGATAAGTGCCAAGCCTCATTAAATATGAATCACGAATATTCATCTGATATCACCGTGGGAGAAAGCTCTCCAGGACTGTTTTTTCAGCTTTCTTGTACAATTTAACTGTGTACACAAACCTTTGACACCCTAAACTCGCAGAACAGAAGAAGAGCAGCTGTAGATGTGCGTCATGCTGCTAGAGCCAGGGTTAGTGTGTTTTAACAATAGTTTTATTTTTGTTTCTACATTTTATTTATTTTTTAGGTCAAATTATTTGTTTTGGAATATACATTTATATCATGTTAATGTAATGAAAAAAAACTTCAGTCACTGTTTACAAACCATGTGACTTTCAGCCTCAATATGCTGCTTACTATTAGTTGGGATTAGGTATTGGAAATGTGCTTTACAAGTACTAATAAACAGCCAATATCTTAATAACAGGTAGGTAATATGCCACTAGATCAAGATTTCCCAACTATGTTCCTGAGGGCATACCAACCTCTCTCTAATCAAACACAACTGAATCATCTCATCGGAAAGAGAATAAGAGACATAAGAAGAGACTTCAAAACCTGGTCAATGGGTCAGATAAGGGACATCTAAAATATGTACTGTTAGTGTGCCTCAGCGGACAGGGTTGCGAAACCCTGCACTAGATAATAGTGAGAATTGTTACTTGAACTAAAATGTGAACATAATTTTTTATATATCCATGACTTATTTAGCAGATTTGAGTTGGGAGATAATATAGTTTAATATAGTTCAGCTGTAAGAGCTATTATATTTCTCGTGTATACTGTTTTGATTCAGAGAATGTTGGATAGTTCTACTGTGTACAACATTACATACATTTTGTGACTCAATGAGCTTTGGGAGAAGTCTAATTATTCAGTAATGTCAATCACATTAAAGCATACACAGGCAGCAGCCACTGCACTGTCCCAGCACAGCATTCCTCCATCTTCACATATTCTTCTCTACTTCTCTCATTGCTTTTCCACACAGTGCCATTATAGGAGGAGTCTGAGCTTAGAATTTGCTCTGGTTTGAGCCTCCTTTTACCATTATTTCAAGACCAAATTGCCAGGCAGACTCTAAAATGTAATATCCGACAGCTAAATTTGCCTATATATTTCTGTGTAGTTTTATTTAGAGTTCTCTGGTTTCAGTTAAGTCATTTTCATCTGAGAACGCATACAAAAATTATCTTCTTGAATTACTTTGAAATTGAGAATGTGCAACATGTTATATGGCAATACATTTTCTAAGTAAAAGCCAATCATTGCATCACTGAACCAGCCATCAAAATTCCAATTGCTGAAGAAAAATACACAACCCAGGCTCATTCCAATTATGTACTCCTGTATATTTCTCGAAAGAGAGCAAAAAATATGTCCCAGGAGCTACGTTTTGTGAGAGGGGTCTGGATGCAGATCTGGTGCAGTGCAATCTTGAGCTGCATCCAATGGTTTTTAATGGGCTTACCTAACCTCACCCCTAACCCTACTCGTCACAGTGACGTCACTCACTCTATTGAGTGCATTGTGTCTGACATTGCATCGCTGAGTGATGCAACCTCAGCTTGCACCATAAAGGCTGCATCAAGATATTATTGCATTTTTTCTTTTTTTTTTTTTTGTTGCAGTTTTTGTTTTTGCGAGTCTACCAGAGGCCGTTGTGTACTCTTTTTCAGATCTTAAATTTGTGCCATTCGCGCCTGCTGTTTTCACATAAATCCACCAGACTGTCCACTGACTGACCAACCGACCGATTCCCCCCCACCCTTCCTCTTCCCTAAACCCAGCCGATAGTGTTTTAAAAAAGTACTGATTTACCCGCCCATACCCTTCCCTCAACCCAACCGCAGTGTTTTTAAAAAACAATCCAGAAAAAGAAAAGCCTCCTGATTTTTTACTACGTTTTTAGATTTTACCACATTCTCACCCTGTTATTTACTTGTTTAGTTTATTTTTTAGCTTTTGTTTTTGTCTTACCCATTTTTTGGAATTGTTCTTCACAGGACTCAAACCCGATTGTCATGATCAACTCTGCACTGCATCTCAAGTCCGCCGACATACATAAGCTACCGGACAAACTGGTAACAGCGGGAAAGTCATCCATATGGAGGTAAGCGATCAGCTGGTGAGTGCAATAAGGAGCAGTGTCATACCGCCCCATAGTGCTCATTTTAAAGACAAAATGCAGCCATACGTATCTCTGACTACATTATTCTTAATCTCCAGAAACGTATAGAGGACTACGTTTTCAGAATGTGCCTATGTTGAAAATACATGTTTTATGAGATTTAGTTTGTATAACTGCACATGCAAATGAATTGCATTCAGAAAAAAATGTTTTTGTTTAATCCTACTTGACTGTAAAAAACATTTGTCGGTGTGTTGATTTTGTTGCTGATATGAAATATATAATCTAAATATCAGTTTGTTGAAGAGTATTTGAGATTCCAGGATTTCCCCATTTAAGATGTTAAATGGCCGGGACAGTCATTGCCAATGCAATCTCATTGCAATTCGTAACTTTAGATTTTTTGTCAAATTTTTTTTGTCTAATTTGTATGATCTCATTCATACATTTTAGTACAATTTGCTCATCCCCCAATGAAGGTTGGGCTTAGGGGTGGGGTTTTGGGGGCCTCCTTTTAAAATGATATATTTTCATAAACAAACTAGTACATATTAGTCAGTTTTCTGACTATATATAAAACAGTTACATTTCTTCACAAACTTGAACTGTTTCCCACTTCCCAAGAGATTGTTCACCTGAAAATACCAATTCTGTCATCATTAACTCCTCAACTTGTTCCAAACCTGTGCAAGTTCCTTTATTCTGCTGAAAATAAAACAAGATATTCTGATCTAAAAATGTTTTGGGAAACAACAGCCATTGACTTCCATTGAATTCTTGTTTCTACTATTTATGTCAATGAATGATAAATGCTTTTTCCCCAACATTCTTCAGAATTTCTTGTGTTATAGAGAAGAATTTCCTAAAAGTTTAGAACCACTTGGGTGTTTATCACTTGAGTAAATATGAGGAAATTTTGTGTGTGTGTGTGTGCGCGTGCGTGCGTGCGTGAGTGCGTGCGTGCGTGCGTGAGTGCGTGCGTTTGCGCGTGCGTGTGTGTGCGTGTGTGTGTGTGTGTGTGTGTGTGTGTGTGTGTTTGTGTGTGAACTATCCCTTTAGAGAAAAGACTTTCTTTAAAAATTATTTTAAGGAACACAAAGTTAACATGCTAACCGGTATCTTTATTAAAAAAGTACACAACAGTAAAATTAATTGAAATGTAATTTGTGACATGTTAACTAAATATTTTTAACAAATGTATTCATATAGGTTTAGCAAGAACAATACTGAAATTACAGCCAGTAAAATTAGTGTGGATTCAAAAACTGTTTCTAAGACACACACACACACATACTATACTTTTGTTTCTGTGAATTGTAAAGATATCTCGCAGGTCTGCATTGCTTTAATACTGATTAAACTATATTTTCTATCAGCATACCCCAGGGGTTTCAAACTGCAGCCCTGTACATTTTAGTTCCAACTCTGCTTCAACACACTTACCTGTAGGTTTCAAACAAGCCTGAAGGACTCAATTAGTTTGATCATGTGTGTTTAATTAGGGTTGGAACCAAACTGTGCAGAGCTGTGGCCCTTCAGGATTTGAGTTCAACAGCTGTGCCATACAGCAACCCTATTCCTAAACCCAACCCCAAAACCTCATTATGTATGATTTATCAGCCTTTAAAAAATGGGGACAATATGCAATGTCCTCATAAGTCACCTTCTCCTTGTAATACTTATGTCAAACCCAAGTCATTATGCAAAGTTGTGTCCCTATATGTCACAAAAACATGTGCAAACACACAACACATGCAGATGCTGTTGAACACATCACACACATGCATAGAAAGACAAAGGCAGGATGTGACAATCACTCGCACACAGAAGTCAACAGAAGAGCAGCTGGAAGCTGGACTGTTGCCCAGTTTCTCTGATCTGATCTGGCATTTTTGTCATTAAAAATCTTACAGTTGGAATCAGAATTCATAAGCATAATGATACCAGCAGAAAGCCTAGCATTCAAGAATGAAATCTGTTTACACAAACAGTCTAAGATCGAGTCATCCTCAAAGTGAATGTATAATGAGACATTCAATGTCAGGGCAAATCATCATCTCTCTGATGCCTGCGTTTTCTCTGTGTATGAATTACATTCAATGATTTTTAGTTCTTTTTTATTGGTACCCTTTAACTTGTGTCCCCATGTTACAATATAATTATACATTCACAAACTGGGTAAACTGTATTTAAACGCAATCATGCACGTTTGGGTTTGATTTATGGTTATTGCATGTAATTATGCACAATTTAGTGTTATTACTAAAGTAAGTACATAAAAAGGATTGAAACAAAGTGCCACTTAATTTTTTTCCTCTCCCCGCTGTCCTCTCAATACTAAGTGGCTGCACTAAATTTCCACCTGAAATGGCCAGCGTTGTTTGTGTTTGTTTGAGGGTTTTCCTCTCTTCTGAAGGTTAATATTCAGAGAGTCAGAGCTCTTTGAGGATGGAGTGACATTTGTGTGCTGAGAGGGTGGCTGAGCTTTGAACCAGCACAATACCGGCACCGACTCTCATGTCAGGAGATAAAAACAGCCCGGACCATTTCGACATGTTGACAAACATCCCACCAAAGCCTGCACTCAACCTTAAATTCACGCCTAATATACACCAATGGATTGTGAACAAAATGTGCAGTTGCGCCACTTTGCAGCTCCACTGGAATTGATGGAGAGCTAAAGACACCACTTTCCTCCTTCTCCTCCTTCTCCAAACCGCAGCCGATTCTATCATGATATTTTTTTTTTCACAGTTCACATCAAAAGGCTGAAACTGAATATCCATAACAGACGGGCAGCTGATCTCAAACGAACCACTGATTCCCGTAACTCACGACATGATGAATACATGTCTTTGACACGTCCGTGTACACTACTGAAACCAGACACTCAAATCCGCATCCACAAGTCCAAGAATAAAGCACGAAGAGCTGTGAAAGCTTATTCATCGATTCAATTTTGATCAATTCTGCTGCTAAACAAACACACCAAGAGGTCGCAAATTACAGGTAGGTTTGACCCCCAATCATTCAAAAGAGGCACCTCTCAACGCAAAAAGCATGTTCGGTGTGATTGGCCCCTAATTAATGCTTATTCCACCCCCCTGAAAGACATCAAACACATCATCACCTTGGAATTATAAGGTGCTATCTGTGCTCTAAATGATCTTGAGATATTGAGCTTCAAAGTTTTTGCTTTTCAAATTTATATATAAAATGTGCAAAACAGTTCTCTTTCATACATCAACATGACAGAGACCTTAAATGTACTAGAAATGTAAATTATTTCATGTTTTAGGTTGAATATTTTTTTCTTTTTCAAATTAAGCATACAAGGCTGAAATATAAAAATATTTTGTCCAGTGCAGATGTAATATGATTTAATTAATATGGTAAGATTTATTGAATTATATGCTTTATATGAAATATTGAATTATATTTATTGAATTAAATGCCCCGTGACTTAAAGTATTTGCCCTTCAAGACTTAACATGAAATTTAAAGACTTTAAAAGAAAACAGACAATGCGCCAGTAAGTTTAATAAACACTGAAAATGTTTCACTGACTATATATACCCAAATAAAAATCTATTTTAAATTTAATATTACATTTTTTAACAAGTTTCTTTTTCAACAATGTAAAATGCAACATTTCATCTCAATGTAAAAAAAAAACCTTCTAAATCATCACATTTATACATTTTTTCAGTTTCAGGTTTCTGCTCAGTTTTGTGTGGTGCATCATTATTTTGTCGACTCTGATTATATTTTTCTGGTCTGTCCTGCTGTCAATGGAGCAGTCTGGCGAAATGACAAAGAAAGCTGATCCTGATTGGTCCTTGTGCGTGCATTAGAAATGCTGATTGGCTCACAGAAAGAACCTTATAAAGCCAAACTAGTTCGACTTTGTAGATAAAACCATTTTAAAATCTTAAATTGTAAACAACTTATAAAAAAACATCACATAATATAAATGAGCTGTCATTTATTAAGAATATGTCAATAACTCAAATTTGGCAAAAATGTTAGATAGAACCTTATAATTCTAAGGTGACGACATGAATGGGGTCAACCCTTCAAGTAGTGCGAAATTGTTTGCTCTGATCTTAAATAATAATATCAATAATTAATAGATCATATAACTGTACATATTTGAGCACCCCTATGACAGTTCATACCATTTTCCCTTCAGTTAACCATATTTATATATTTAATTAGATTAAATCTAATTTATTATTTAAACTCATTTAAGTTTTCATTGTTTTAAGGGATACTGAGTGTATTCTGACCTACAGTAACTAGGCTTGGGTCGATAGACGATGCCATTGTCCATCGCCAATGGCTAGGGCTAGACAGAATCTGTGGACATTTTTTGCTATTTCTGCAAAGAATTTTGTAAAAAATCTGTGGGTTTATGCGATATTATTTTGTGAGTATCATAACCAAAAACTTGAAATCTACAAATAATAGCTTTTTAACTTTTATTTAATGTTTACAATGCAAATCCATCTAGATCCACTTATTTGGTAAACAAAGCAAGTCTCTCATATAATATACATCTACTAAAAGACTAAAGAATATTAATATTATATACTAAAAGTATCACTTTACAAATTGTATTGTAAGTCAATCAAATGAACACTTTCATATTAGTTAGTAATATTACTGAAAATAATTTCAAAACTGAATAAATATAAATTTACACGCTTTTACACTAGTAAATACATAGACTCGATGGGCAAAAATCTGCAGATTTCTGCATGCACAGATTTCATGTGGGCCTACTGATGGCCAATAGACATCACGATGCTGAGCGGGCATCGCGATCCTCCGCCCCACCTCTGTTGCAGCAGCAACCAGCTCGCGAAAATACACACGGCCTCA
This sequence comes from Danio rerio, assembly GCF_052040795.2. Taxonomy (NCBI): domain Eukaryota; kingdom Metazoa; phylum Chordata; class Actinopteri; order Cypriniformes; family Danionidae; genus Danio; species Danio rerio. The sequence continues at coordinate 39,422,746 of NC_141027.1, forward strand.
TTTACACTACTATGTCTTAGTTTTAAAATGGCATTTTAGAATAAAAAACAATCCATGTCCAAACTGACGTTTCATCTAGCATTTCTGAAAAGCCCTCCTTCCACACTATACTGCTGAAAATGCACATCACATGACCACACACACACACACACAGAGAGAGGCATGCACTGATGCACTGCAGCATATGCGAACGTCTGAGCTCCAGGCAGTCAGCACAAAACCCCAGAGAGCAGTGCACGTCGGATAGCTTATCAGGGATGTACCACTGGATCTTGTCTCACTATAGTTGTTAAACGTGATATTTAATTAATCTGGTCTCTATCTATTGACTCTTCAGTCCTTTGAATCTATCAGGTAAGATGTAACAGTGTCAGTACACTGCTTCAATCTTTGGCTTTTATGCTTGTCCTTAGTAATTGTAGCGAAACCCTCAGATGCTGTTGGTTGGTTCCTGTTGGTTGTGCACCTTTTTTACAAAGTTTGTCGATGCAATTATATGGACAAAGATCACTCTGCCTATTTATGCCAGAGTCCCACTGTTTCGATCACTGTTTCACTGTAGACATTGTATGATGCCACTTTTCTTGTAAAATAAGTGTTTGTATCTACATAAATACTAAAATTAGATGCATAGTTTGTCTTTTATGGATACCTAATCGCACATGGAGGTCAAACTGTAAAATAATAGTGCAATCTTTCATGGTCATTTACTTTTTGATGCAAAAATAGGTTGTCTTTGAGCATCACACATCTGCTGAAATAGCCAGTCAGAGGTTAATAAAGGTCAGAATACACTGAATGTCCATCAAAACAATGAAAACTTTTATAAGTTTGAATAATTAATTAGATTTAATCTAATTAAATATATAAATTTGGTTCACTGAAGCATATAATATTATTTAGACTAGACTTTAGCTCTGCGCAAGACATTAGGCCAGAGAAGAACTGGTTTTGCCCAGCTGAGCCAAGTTGGTAAAGTTTGTTGCTCACAACTGTCTCCTATGGCTTGCTTGGTTTGGGACTTGTGGAGCTGCGCATCGTTGGAGTTGCTCTTCAGTGTTTTGGCTTTCAGCAGTGAGATTTACATTATTACATTGAACTGAACTTCAACTGTAAAGACTAAATTTCAGCTATGTTAAGCAGCTTTGACAATCTACATTGTAAAAATTGCTACAGAAATATAGATGAATGTATTACAGAAAAAGCTGACCCCTGATCGTCAATGTATAATTCACACCCTGCTCACCAACAATAATACAGAAAACTACACCCTTCTCTAATGTCTGATTTACTAGCACAAATGCATCCTAAAACGGCTCCAGAATTATTACAGATGCAATTACTGAAGTGTGAGTGTCATGTATGTTAGTGATGGGATCTGGTGGTGAAGTTCTCCCACAGCTGTGTCTGTGTGCTTGGCAGTGTGCAGATGCAGAGAGGGTGATCAGAGCTCAGCCTGCAGCAGTGAGATATGAGGGGTCTGATCTCAGCTGGCTCGCAGCTCCATGCCTGATCACAGCCCGATGCCAACGCCGCACAGATGTATTCCTCTGCCTCGTTCTGTCTTCCTCAGCTCAATGTCCTAACTGAGTCGATACGGGACCTGCTTGACAAAGCTTTGAAAAACAATTCCAGTCTACGGTTACCAAGAGGGCACTAATCTGTGTCTACAGAATGACCCCAGAGAGGTCATTGTGGGAGCAGTGATATGTCACTGATGTGTTAGGACGTTATTAATAGTGCTCATTTCTAACCGAGCGCCATTAAGCTGAGGGAGAGCTCCATTGCTTATATAATCATAATAATTCATCTGCCCTCACCTCCACTCATTTCTCTCTCCGGACACATTCTGCACATTAACTCTTTATTGATGGCCCTTCTCTCGCTCTTTCTCAAACCCTCACACTGTTGTATTTCTTTGCGTTCGACTCGAAAATCATTATTAATATTTTTTTTAAACTGACATGACTGCGTCAATGATACCATTACAAGCCATTAAATCTATTATTATGTATTGAGCATAAGTCATAGACGGCCATTATGTAAAATTTAACCTCAGCTGCTTATTTGAGTTAGCTTGAACAAGTCTGCCCATTCTCAGCTGACCTCAACAAGGCATTTGTGAGCATAGCGTCCACAGAAGTGCCTCTCATTGGAGGATTTCTCTTTTCAGACCATACTCTATTGATGCCCGTGCATGAAAATCCCAGCAGATCAGCAGTTGCTGCAATCCCTCTGGCACCAACAATCATTCCAAAATCACCTTTTTTCCTTATTCCCATATCTTTACTGTCTACGACTAAATGCTTTCATTAACACTGAGCTGGTATTTGCATTAATGAGCCAGTGTAAAGTGGCCTTTGGGTGTATTATGATCTTATTTAGACTGTATTTTTATCAAATGAACATTCCACTTTTTTGGAAATAGCCTCATTTTACAACTTCCCTAGAGTTATATGTAAACCTGCTGGTCCTACACCACCCAACCCGCTCTAATCTGAGGTCTAACCAGTGACTTTTAGAGGTCAGAGAAGTGAAGTTTACCTGCACAGCACTTCACTAGCTGGCCTCTGCTACACTTACCCCCCTAAACCTCACTACCATCCGGGTTAAGGCACCAATGTAACCACGCTATAACCACCCAACTTGCTCTGAGCTGGGATCAAACTGGCAGCCTTCCGAATGGGAGTCGGTTGCTCTGGAGTCTAAAGACCTCTGCTACATATACAGTTGAGTTTTACCATTTTTGAATCCATTCAAGCCAATCTCTGGATAAGGCGGGAGCACTTTTAGCTTAGCTTTGTTTAAACCATTGAATCGAATTAGACCATTAGCATCTTGCTCACATTAGAGTTTTAATAGTTTTCATTTTTTAAAGCTTGACTCATCTGTAGCAAAAATTTTAAGCAGCACCTGAAAATAGTCCCCAGCGAGGTAGCTAGGTAACAGCACTGCGTAATATCATTGCTCCTGCTGCAGCCATGGTAGAGCAACAAAGATCCTTGATTATTATGCCAAAATGACCAAGCAATATGGCCTAGAAAATAGCTAATTTTTATCACTCTTAGTACACCATGTAACTACAAAAGAGTCATGCTTTAAGTACACTTTTTTACACTCAAATTGGCAAGGGGCTTTAACATAGTATATGCAGTCAAAGCTCCTATCTTTTTGTTTCTTATATTGAAGGGGTAGATTAAATTGCTATAAAAAATTACAATTTAATAAAAGGCATAATAATAATTATTATTATTCTGTCCCAATCAGTTGTTGCTTAACCAAAAGTTTAACAGATGGCACAAGAAAAGCAGAAAGCAGATTGGGTAACTTCTCAATATCTTTCTTTGTGTGTGTGTGTGTGTGTGTGTGTGTGTGTGTGTGTGTGTGTGTGTGTGTGTGTGTGTGTGTGTGTGTGTGTGTGTGTGTGTGTGTGCGTGTGTGTGTGTGTGTGTGTGTGTGTGTGTGTGTGTGTGTGTGTGTGTGTGTGTGTGTGTGTGTGTGTAAAACTACAACAAAGAGGGGGCAAATATTTAGTACAATTTCACACATTTTTTATACAAATTTTAGTATGCATTTGTGGAATATCTACTAAATGAGATTAGACCATTTTAATCGAATATTAGCAAAATGATCATATTTACACCACCATCATAATGTGTAAGCCATGGAAGTGTGTTTGTACAACACAATACAGGTGGTATAAAATAATTATAATCAAATGACTCTTGAATATTTTTAAAAGTAGAGCTTTAGTAAAAATAGAGCACTTACTGACATTTATTTCAACGTTTAAATCAGCTCCAGAAATAATCTGCATGTGCATTACTTACTTACTTGACTGCACGCCTAAAGAAACCGAAAGTAACTCAAACATATTTCAGTACTTCAAACATCCAGTAGGAGGCAGGTCAAAACCACAAGTGGCCATAAGCGACTGCACAACAATGATAGCGATTCAACAATATTTAGTTTTTAGGGACGAATCTCGTTATATTTTTGACCTCAGTGTGTGGGGTGTGGAGAGGGGGCGAAAATGGCCTGCTGGCCAGCAGTTTGAAACCTGGCCAGAAACCTCTGGGCTGCATCCGAAACCACATTCTTCCATAGTTTATTGATTGCTAAAATCAGAATGCGAGCCGAGTAGTATGTGAGAAGTACCTGGATGACCTACTACTTCTGACGAGATTCTGAAGTGCGCATTCCATGCATGCTGCGCTATCCCATGATGACCCAAGAGAGAATTCATGAATGGGAGTAAAGCAATGCATATGCAACTGATGCAGGTAGGTCACATGACCATGACAAAATGGAGGATGTAGTATGTCCGAATTCCATTCACATTCATACTCATACTGTATGAATGTACTTTTCTAAAAGCCGAGTAGTACGTTTAAATTCAAATGCAGTACTTATTGACTAGTAGGCGGTTTCGGACATAGCCCTGGTCTAATCCAATTGATTGATTTATGCTAAGCTAAGCTAAAAGTGTTCCCGCCAGACCTGTAATGGATGCTTAACTCTATGAAGTTGTAAAATGGGCCTATTTCCAAAAAAAGGAAAAGTTGAGTGTTCCTTTAAGAGCAAGAAAACATGAAGGAAACCCAACAAACAGAATCACCAGACATTCAGTTACATGTTAGCAATGTCTGTGTCAGTACCTTCAAAAAGCCTGTTATTGTTCATTGGAGACTCTTTCTGCACTGATGCTAGAGCACTGTGGCTCTTTGTACAGCGAGGCGGCGACACATTGTCAAAAATACAGCGAAAGATGTTTCCAGAGTCTCCTAGTCACAAACCGAGACTTTTATATAAGCTGTCATTCTCTCAGCTGCGTGTCTCCTGTGCTAAAGCTCTGGGATGCAGAAAGCAGCAGCTGTTTCTCGAACACTTCTCTGCTTCACACACACTGGCAGAGTCGTACATGTTCATAAAGGCTAAACTCTTGTACTTTTAAATTTAATTGAATGACAAAGAACAGGAAGGGAGTCAAGTCAGCTGCAGAGGATTTGACTATGGATGTAGTCACACACGCTTGTCTGCACAAACAAATGCATGCACACCAACAAACACATGGATGCTGCTCATTTAGAGACTCTATTGGGACTCAAAGCAGAAAGCCTCCAGTTACCAGCTGGCAGCTCCAAACATAAAGCCATCTGCTACCAAATATACTTTTCCCCACCAGTACGACTGAAGGAGCAAAAAAAATCTCATATGAATATCAGTTAATTAACTTAAACATCTATAACAATGTGTCAACATTCGATTAACAAGCTGAAAGGTTCCATATAAGCATCAAAAAGTTTTTAATTGGTGTTTTAGTAATTTGCTGGCCTGTCTTTCCAGGACGTTTTTCCAATTTACATTGGGCCCCACAACACAAGTTAAAGTTAGAGTTAACAAGGCAACCAGGACACATGGACAAACACACAGACGGCACGCAAGCCTCTGCAGATTCGGACAGACATCACAGTGGGAGTGTGTGTGGGAAGCTTTGTGGTCTGTTCATCAGACTCCTCCTTTGATTTTGCTTTGTGCTTGTTATAAGATCCCCCATACTGGCCACTGGCAAGCTAATGACTCTCTCGTTCTCTCCCACACACACACACACACACACAGTTCTAATCTGAGCTTATTCTCTGAATATTGGATCAGAATCAGGCACTACACCCTGCTGTGCTGCAGTTTAGTAACATTGACTAAGCAGATCAACACATAAACGAGCAAAACATCAGATTAGCTTTGTGACAAGGAACGTGGCGTAGTTATAATTCTAAAAACACGTTTTAATTTGAGGGGTTTTTACAGCTAGTAAAATATTCCAGATGCTTCTGATTGGCATGCACTCTTAGGGAAGGTGATACAGGTGCTGGCTCCCTGTTAACTGCGCCATTGTGATCGGCATGAAAAAAGCAATTACTTTAAAAGACCAGATGACAGCTCGGACAGTTATCAGCGTTATTCTTTCTAGTAGGTGAAAACACATTTGTCTATGTCAGTGTCTGGGAACTTCCTATGGCATTAGATGCTATTCATTACTGATAAGTGCAAAGTTCAGTTTTCCTTTGCCCCCAAGGGGCTTTAAGATACACTAAACCTCACAAGAGTACAAGAGTTCCCATGAGAAATTAATGCTCATAAATGAAAAGCCTGGAGCCCAAATGCCAATAACCGTCACATGTATAACAATAACACTCAACTGGCGCAATGCAAGCACTTGCATGACACAGACACAGCCCATCCCAAAGTCTAGGGAAATCAATCAGAGAAAACCAAAGATTTAAGGTTAAAGAATTAAGTTTTATGATTTAATCAAACCAAAAAGCATGAAGAAATCTTTATTGTAGTGTTATCCAGTTGAAGTCAAAATTATTAGCCCCCCTTTGAATTTTTTTTTTCTTTTTTAAATATTTCCCAAATGATGTAAGTAAATTTTCACAGTATGTCTGATAATATTTTTTCTTCTGGAGAAAGTCTTAATGTTTTATTTCAGCTAAAATAAATGCAGCTTTTAATCTTTTAAGCACTATTTTAAAAAACAAAAACAGGGGCTAATAATTCAGAGGGGCTAAAAATTCTGACTTCAACTGTATCATTAAAATAATGGTTAACACTTTAAATTATTGAACATATATTCACTATAAACTACAGTTGAATCAAATAAATTTTAAAAGTCAAAATTCAGTACGAGTTTTCATTTTTTTTATTCCATGTTAGAGTGCCTTGAACTGATTTTTGCTGTTTATTCTGATGAAGCCACTGGATGAATCCCTTACTTTTTTGGGGGGCAAGGTAAGCTTGAAATAAGTTAAATGACCAAAAACATTGTCATGACTGTATTATATAATTATTTACAGTGTATTTTGTATTTTTTGTGGGTATTATCAGCAGTTGTTTAAAAATATTTGGTACTTTTAAAGCACATAGTAATGCTTTGTTTTGCATATTCAAGATCCTTTGTCCCTACGCTATCCCTTGTCCTTACCCTGCTCACTCACTCAATGACTCACTGTTAGTAAGCAGCAATAAGGATTTTATTGAAGGAATAAGTTGTTAGTTACAGTATAAGTAGGCCCTCACGGAATCTGCGTGCACAGAAATCCACAGATTTCCGCAGATTTTTAACCCATCATTGCGTATTTATTTACTTGTTTAAATGTGTCATTTGATATTTATTCCATTTTTAAATGAATTTCAGTAATTTTATTACTTTTATGACAATGAAAGTGTTCATTTTATTTGCAATAAAGTTTGTGAAGTAATATTTTCGTTCTTGATAGACTGTTTACCAAATAAGTGGCTCTAGATGGATTTCCATTGTAAACATTAAATAAAAGTTAAAAAGCTATTATTTTTTATTTCATATATTTAGTTTTTAGTTATGATATTCCCAAAATAATTCCTCATAAATCCTCAGATTTTTAAAACAAATTTTTTCGCAGAAATAGCAAGAAAATGTTTATAGTTCCTCTCTGGTCCTAGTTATGTGTTCTCTAACCTAAATCCATTATTGTCAGTCCTAATATACACTTTTTGATGATCTGAGGTCTGATAATAATCTGAGGTTGATAGTCTGAACCCAATTACGTGTCAGTTTTGACAATAAAGAGTGCCATTTTGAGATCAGAGTCTGTTTCAATGTCCAGTGCTGTCCATCATTTTATGATGCTCCACTCAAGGCTTCCGCAATGTAATGATACACTGTGCCCACAACCAACATGTGCTACATCTGATGAAATATTTAGTCTAAAGGTGTCACAGGTGATGCAATTGTTGGTGGCCGGTGGCAGAACGCTCAGGGCTTTGTTTAGAGCTAAAAGCCAGTCCTGCTGCTTCAGCTGTTATAGCTGTTCTCTCTCCCCGTTGAGAAGCCACTGAGATTTGGCTGTGTCTCCAGGCATTTCATTCTTTTCTCAGAGTGTTTGTGTGTGTGTGTGTAACAGGGTGAAACAGCAGCATAGCGACACACTTTCCTCTGTGAAACTGGGTTAACACCCCGCCAAAGAGACAAAGAGAGAGAGAGAAAGAGAGAGAGAAAGTGAGAGAGAGAGAGAGAAAGAGAGAGAGAGAGAGAGAGAGAGAGAGATCAGACTTTGACTCTAGGGGATTCTTCTAGTACTTTACCAGTTCACACAGTAAGAATCATGGTCACAGAATCAAAGAGGCACCATCATGCGCAGCAGTGAGATGTGATTGAGTCTGTCTGAGATAACAAAACTGAGAGATTTGTATTATCTGAAAATCCTCTCTGAGAGAACTTTGACCAACACTCAGTCTTTTTGTTTCTTTCTCCCATGTTCAGAGCCCCCAAAATGCCTGTATACATTTTCTACTTTAAAGCCAGTTTGGAGAGAAGCGTCTGTAGAAGCTTCTGAGGGGGGAATGTGTGCCTGCTCAGTGATGATATGCACTCTGCTTATTATGAACGGAAAAGACAACATTTTGACAACTGGATTCAATGCACAGATTATTTAAATGAAATGCACATGTGTGTTCTGTACAGCATATGACATACTTATCAGCAAGAGCAGGGCTTATCCCCTTATCAATTTCATCTATCTTAACATTCACATTCAACTGAAGACGTGGAACAGATATGGTCGTTGCATGATTAAATATACAGTAGATTATGTGAAGAACTTCTATGTTAAGTTGCTTTGACACAATCTACATAGTAAAAGCATTATAGAAATAAACAGTTGAGAAAGAGAGGATTCTTAAAGATTTTTTTAATGAATTGTGCATAAAAATTAATAAAAAAAATTAAGGGAAATAATATGGCATTGTGGGCTGTCACTTTGGGCTCTTGCTACTCTGTAAATCACAAGCAGCAGAAAGAGCTAAAGATCAGGTCCTGATAGATCATTTAACAGAGTGGCAGAGACAGATAAGCCAGTGGTGAATTGGCCAGAAATGGCTTTTAGCCTAAAACCTACACTAATCTATATGTAAACATCAACAGTAATCTCCCCTAAACATCAATCAGCCCTTGTCAAATCCACTCCTGTGCCAATACCACAGGGCATTCCAGCAGAAATCAACAAAGAATCATTTCTCAGCCACACTTGTACATTAACACAAACCCTCATTTACAAGTTTTTTTATATCTGCAAAAACTTTACCTGATAAACAAAATCTAAATGGATGAAACATTCACGTATGACGCAATACAATTTTGGTTTTGAGTTAATCATATGAACAAATAATTGACTAATGTATTTAAAATGAATAAAAACATGATTTTTTATTGTAATAATAATAATAATAAATAATAATAATAATTTTAATTGATAATAATTGTGTTCCTCCACTTCAATATCATAAGCAACATAACTGAGTGAAAAACACATTTGACAGTAATAATTTAATGATATTTATGTTTAATGTTCACTTGCAGCGCACACTGACTGGGATAAACCGGTTTAGCCCCTTCTGCAGATGTGCCTAAGTACCATTAATGCTCATCTTGTTTCTTTACAACTCAATCTGACAAGGTGAAAAGGGTTCTGCTTAATGATTTTAGCCTACTTACACAATAACAGAAAATAAAAACACATTAATCTTGGAAAACATAAAGAGGGCAGTTTGGCTACAGTCACAAATGTGAGTCACTTTGTTTGGATATAGTCTCAGAATGAATACCCACACACTGGACACATCCGTCGTAATTCCCAGTGGTGATAAGAAACTCTTTCTAACTCTTTGTGTGTGTCACATTAAGCTCGACGCCTTCACTCGCAACTTACCGTTGAAGTTCCAGGGCGCGAGTCCCTCTGCTCCAGTGCTGTTAGTTACATTCATGTTGCATGGTTTTAAAAATGCTCAACCAGCCAGAAGAAAAAAGAAAAAGGAATCCAGCCTTCCTCTTTCACTCCGTCAAGTTTTTCCTCGCGATTATTAGAAGGGCTGTCCTCATGTTGCGCCGGAACACTTTGTTTTCACATCATGCGCTCTTGACGCGCGCGGCTCTGGCCAGCGGTGAGACGCTGATTGAGACTCTGACCATCGCGACTGCTGCTTACCTAAGCGCACCTCGAGCGACTGCTTTTGTCTAGAACGAGTCGGTTTACAATCCGCCAGATGTGGCTCCCATCCGCGCGAGCGTCTCTGATCTCTTTCCAGGAGTTTAGCGCGCGGCTGAGGCAGCGGACTTTCAATGATGTCATCCACCTCCAGCCAATCACCTGAGAGTCCGCAGGTTCGACTGAATCAACCTATAGCCGGTACTGTCCTGTGAGATGCTCCTGCTCTCGGCGCTGTCTCTTTTCCCGATGCCTAAAACATCCTTCAAGACAAATGCATTTATTCAAGCAGATCTCATTACAGAATTCGGCTTATTAGGGCAGCTACTTGGTTGAACTATTGCGTTTAGAGAAGTCTTTAAACACAGTGGTTCAATAAAAAGGTCAATGGATTAACAACACTTTGCTACATAATACACTTACAAGTCAGACAATCTGAAATTGACGATTTGTGTAGCACAGTATTGTAGTCCGTCAATGTATATTGTATTATGAAAACTGTTTGTGACGTAATCTATGCTACTCTTTTTGTCTTTTCAACAGAAATGGATTAAATATTTAATTTCGCCAGTTTTCCCTAAACTGTGGTCAATGTAAGAAATACAGTCACTTTGTGAGTTAATGTGAAGCTCATTTACTCAATCACTATTATTCCATGGCTTATCAGGGGTCGCAACAGTGAAATGAACCACCAATACTCTGGCAGATGTCTTACAAACTGTTTTAAACCCTAAGTGCTGGGAAACACCCACACGCTCTCTCATTCACACACTACTACAATTTAGTTTCTCTAATTCCCCTTATTGTATGCTTTTGGACGGTGGGGGAAACCCATGCGATGCAAACACGTGAAGAACATGCAAACTCCACACAGAAAGGCCTCCTGGTCCAACTGGGACCCGAACCAGTGACCCTCGTGCTGTGGGGCTAATTAATTAAATCATATTATTTATTTAATCATTCATTCATTCATTCATTCATTTTTTCTGCTTAGTCTTTTTATTAATCAAGGGTCGCCACAGCGGAATGAACTACCAATTTATCTACCACATGTTTTGCCCTTCCAGCCGCATCCCAAAACCGGGAAATAACCATACACTCTTGCACACACATACACTACGCCCAATTTAGCTTATTTAGTTCACCTATACCACATGTCTTTGGACTGTGGGGGAAGCCGGAGAACCTAGGAGAAAACCCACGGTGGAACATGCAAACTCAGAAATGCCAACTGACCCAGCCAGGGCTCGAACCAGCAACCTTGCTGTGATGCGATTGTACTACCCACTGCGGCACCATGCTGCCCTAATCATATTAATAAATAATTTTTAAAAATCACATTTTTTAGACCAGATTTTTTTATATGTTATGTTTACTTGCATGTCAGTGTGAAGGTGAGTGGAAGACCATGCAATTATGTTGTTAAATTGTTTGAACATGAAGTTTCTCAGAGTGATTTCAATTAGCTAAGTGTTTAATGTCAAATGGGTTTGGCTGAAAAACATGTTTGGAATCCATGTATTAGCCAACACGAACAAGCAACAAACGTGACAGTCATTGTTTACACCTGTTACACTATATAGAGTTATAGGAGGAGTATATCTTAAAACCTGTTTATGCTGAAAGTCCTGTTTTCCTAATGACTGAAAATGTGTTGAAAACCTAACAAAACAGCCCAACAAAAAATCTGATCGAACTGAGTATCCAAACCAAGATTAAACCAAGTAGCCCACCTGAGTGTGGAAACATGCTATTTTAAAAATAATATAGGCTACTTTAAATAACATAAATTACATTATTCTTTGTGCACGCACACATACAAAATATGTAAAATAAATATGTAGCCACTGATCCAACTCCAATTTATGCCTGCACACCCGTAATTAACTTTTAGATTTGGGGAGGGAAACCGTCCCCAAATCCAGTTATCCCAGGGCAGCAATTTGAATCCCACCGCATCTGTGATCATATACAGAAATTATGCACGTGATCAGAAGAAGGCTAAGCTTCCCCAGCCGTGCACGCGCTCCTCCTATGTGGCTTGTGTCTTTACAGGCGTGATATTGCTTATGAAGAGCCAGTCTCTCAACATACGCGAGGCTCTTGAGCGCAGCGCACAGGTTCAGCACCACCGCTCGTGGACAGCGCTCAACAGCACGAGCCTTCATGTGTCTCCCAAAATATCACTTCATCTGCTGGAAATCCAAACACGCTTTGTGCTTTTTATAGTGTCGAGTTTTCCCAGAACAACAGCAAAGTTGCTAAAGATAAACAAACCACGCATTATTAAAACGAGTGTGTGTAGATGAGAAGGGATGGGGTGTTTTCTTTACTTTCTAAATCATCATCTCAAGAGATTTCTACAACAGCTGAATGGTTGCTGTCTGTCGCTTGTGCGTGAACTGGCACCACAGCATTGAATGACAAGCGCACGCGCTCAGATCCACTGGAGGCTGTGTGCTCTGTGACAGTATAGCCTAACTTAAGTCAAAAAGCAGAAAACAATCACGTAAAGGGTGAACGGGGCATATTTGAGAGCTCGTATAGAAGGTTTATGAATGACAATTCGCCCTTTCTCACCTTCCTCAGCTCCTTTCGGCATGGGTTTGCGCACAGACTCCAAGATTAATCTGGCAGCTGTCTCAAAGCAGGCAAAATGAGATTGATGCCAGCCAAAACAAAGAGATCGCGAACAGAAAATCATTTCAATAGCAGCACGGAGCGGAGACCTGACAGCCACTGACAACCCGGAACGAAATCATCCAAATCAGATGCAGGCGGAACGTTCTTTCAGTCCGCGCGCGCTCCGCCGCCGATGAGCAGCGCTGTTAATTAAAGTATACAGGCGTAAAATGTGGAATAAAGAAAGCGCGAGCTGTAACTAACTTTACAAATATGCAGGCAATCAGTTCGACTTGTCTTATCCATTTTGCTTTTCTCAAATTACATTTTGTTAAATTTGCATGTGCCGGTTATGCAACAAGACATCCAAATGTCACAAATAGTTTAGGAGAGACAGCTCTTTATGTTATTATGATGAGTTTCATGACTAACTAATTGGTTTGTTTGTTATTATTTAATGATGCCAGGCAAATGTCACAATCTAGCTTTACAATAGCAAAATAATTAAATCAATAAAAAAGAAGATGACATATTGGAGATGGCAGGTCGTCACGTTTTTGAACAAAAACTTTAAAACACATTTTTGTCATTGAATAAAATTACAAGCCAAAAACGTTACTACTGTATACAACAGTATTTTCTGATATCTAAAGCGTGACAGTCCTACTTTTGTTGGTTAGTCTTTATTCTATTGTGTAAGATTTAGATATATTAAGTTTAAACCGAGCACCAGAATGAGGGAGAACAGTGATTTAGGAGATTGTAACAACCTTTTTTACTGTATATTTAAAAAAAACTCAGCCATTTCTTGGGTTAGCAGAGTATGTTCAAAACTAGAAATGATCTAGCAACGGTAACTCAAATAACAACTTGTTACAACCAAAGTCTGCAAAAGATTATCACTGAACACACAACACAGCAAACCTTGAAACAGATGAGCTACAGCAGCAGCAGAAGAGCCCACCACTGCCATCTAGGAACAGTAAACTTTCACTATACCCATGTGCTGAGCAAACTGGATAACAGAAGACTGTAAAAGGTTGCTGCTAGTTCTTGTTGACTTCTGTGAAATTTGAATGGTATGATCAGAATGTGTCATAAGAAAGGATAATGCATTCACCCTGCCTTTTAACAAGCTGTAATATTTTGGGTCTATTTTCCTGGTACATTTTGGGCCCCTTATTACTAAGCAAAAATTATTTAAAAACCAAATCTTACCTCAGTATTGTCGCTGATCATGTCCTTCTCTTCATGAACATGGTCAACCCATCTTCTGATGGCTACTTCCTGCAAAATAACATGTCTTGTCACAAAGCTCAAATCCTCTCAATATCTTAAGAATATCAATGGGTTCACTGAACTCAAATGGCCTAAACAGTCATCAGATCTCAATCCAATAGAGCACCTTTGGGATGTGGTGCAATGCAGTGTGGACCAAAGTCACTACAAATGTTTTTAACACCTTGTTGACCTGACAATTTAGTTGTAAGACTGGAAGATTACACTGTTATTCTGAACTGATTATCGGAACAGAACGTAGTAGAATGAGAGCACTCAATCAAATTTGGTTATTAGCCCTTTATAAGAAAAAGTTGGGTAGCCCTGTTTAAGGTGCGGTTGACTTTCAACTTTAATTTGAGCAATACAACTTTTTTTATTTGAACTTTTAATTTGAACAATGGTTTGGTACATGTTAATTCACTTTAATCAAAGTCTGACCATTTGCTTCTGGAGTGATGTCAGCTTGATGGCTTCAGTCATTATACTTAAGCACACCTCTCTTATAGTGCCCCCTGTGCTACATTATAATTAATAATAATAATAATTTCTTACATTTATATAGCGCTTTTCTAGACACTCAAAGTGCTCTACACATTTTTGGGAGTATCCCCTCATCCACCATCAGTGTGCAGCATCCACCTAAATGACACGACGACAGCCATATTGTGCCACACCGCACACCACACACCAGCTGATTGGTGGAGAGGAAACAGATTATGGTATGCGGATGGTTAGGAGGCCATGATAGACAGAGGCCAGTGGGCAGATTTGGCCAGGATGCTGGGGTTAAACCCCTACTCTTTTTCAAATGGCATCATGGGATTTTTAACGACCAAAGAGTCGGGACCTCGGTTTAACGTCTCATCCGAAAGATGGTGCTCACTGAGCAGTATAAAATCTCCGTCACTATACTGGGGCATCAGAACCCATATAGACCACAGGTTGGGCGCCCCCTGCTGGTCTCACTAACACCACTTCCGGCAGCAATCTAGCTTTCCCATGTGGTCTCCCATCCAGGTACTGACTGGCCGCAGCCCTGCTTAGCTTCAGTGGGCGACCATGTGAGAGTTGCAGAGAGCTAGCTGCCGACAATATTTTATTTCTGATAGAAGTACATCAACATTCATTCATTTAGTTTCCTTCAGCTTAATCTCTATTTCAGAGGTCGCCACAGCGGAATTAATCGGCAACTATTTCAGCATATGTTTTACATAGCAGATACCCTTCCAGCTGCAACCCAGAACAGGGAAACACCCATACACTCTCATCCACACACACACACACACACAGTCATACACTACGGCCAATTTAGTTCATCCAATTCACTTATACTGTAAGTCTTTGAACTGTGGGAGAAACCAAAGCACCGGTGAACGCAGGAAAAACATGCAAACCGCACACAGAAATGCCAACTAAACCAGCCAGTACTCAAACCAGCGACCTTCTTGCTGTCAAGCAACAGTGCTAACCAACCAAGTGCTAACTAAGCCACCATGCCACATGAAAGAACATTAACATAATAAAATAAACATCTCTGTAAAAAGGAGTGTAATAATCATACTCACAGACACTTTAGCACTTTAGTCACAACTATTTTTGTTTATGAAAGTGCAGAAATTCTGTTTTCTAAGATCACTTTGGTGCAAATATTCATCTCAAAAATAAATGTCCGCATCCAGCCAGTGGCTTTAGCTCTGATTGATACAGGAAGTGATGAAATTAGGTCATGTGATGTGTCAGAAGCAGAGACAGTAAAGAGATAGATGTGGCTGCACTTCTCATCATCACCGTTAAAAGGCCTGGAAGTCCTTCTAAAGCCTGGCACGACGAGACTTAATTATTTTAATGATCCATAATATTCAAGCAGATGAAGAGAAAACGAAAGAGAGAGGAAGACACTAATCGTATTTCATCACAGGTGCATGATCATTCTTTGACCTAAAGGTGTAAGTCCACGTAATGATTCCTTATAAAAAGCAGATTCGCTACAGTTTTTTTAAGACATTGCAGACTTTTCACAAACTGTACTGTGTATTGCTTTCTATAGTAGTTTCACATGGCAAGGCACACCTGTCGGACACCTTTATGATTGTATTTCCTCACTGGACTCAAGCCTCAGAGGATGAGTGGGTGTGAGGAGGTGTGTGTGTTCCTCTCAAAGACAGAAGATGAGGAAAGAGGAAACTGTTACAATCACAGAACAAAAGCACATCTTTCAGTGCAGAGCTTCACTAAACTCCCAGCAGCTCTTCCCACAGAGCGGCCAATCTGTTTCCATTAGCTGAGCAGGTACAAGCAACAATTAAAGCAGATAAAAACATGATATGCTAAGTGACTTGGATGATTAGTCTGTTATTAAGATAATGCGTGTTGTTCATGCCATCAGTAATCCGTAGGGAGAAAGGATTCACCACAGTGGCGTCAGAGAGAACATTAACAGTGAGAATGGCTGTAAAATAACCCACTCATCGCCTATATCCTCATCAGAGAACAGCTACAAAACAAATCCCCACACTCTAGTACAAGTTAATTCACCAGCTAATTTTAAAACAGAATTTTAATATGTTTTCGCTTAGGATGGTTTCATTTAAATGTCTTTTGGGAATACAACAAGTCCCTTCTGCAGCTCATAGTCTCCAATTTTGGCAGGAAATTATTATATTGAATAACCAGCCCTCTTTAAACAAACACACTGCAGGTTTTTACAATGTAAGATTTGCTTATTTTGTTGTTTGTATTTGTAGCAGAAAGCTGCACAGGGATTGTTAATCACAGAAATTCATTTAAGAGTTAAAAATACTTCACCTCAATGATTCACCACTAATAAGGGATTATTAGTACATTACAGGGATAATATTCTCAACCTTTTTACAAATCTCTTTTATTCCAAGAAAGAAAGGACTCGTAGGCTTGGAACAACTTAAGAGTGAGTGAGCAGATTAAGGTAAAGTTAGCTTTATATTCACTCATTCTGACTTTCTCCTTAATAATATAATTTTAGAAAAGTTTTCTTTGTAAATTCTAATTAGTGCAATCATATTAGCAGTTAATGACTAACAAAGTATAATATTGTTCACAGTCAATGAAATAGTGCTAATGTTGTTTTGAAGTCATACTTGCATTTGATTTCAGGCTGAATACTTAAACTACTGTGGTAAACAATATAGGGAGCATGTCACAAGTTGTCACTGAAAGAATGTGCGAATATAAAAAAATCTTTACCTCATTACCCCAACTGATCCATAATTGCTGATCCAGAGCGTCACGGTGGAGCAGTTGGTAGCACGATCGCCTTGCAGCAGGAAGGTCGCTAGGTTGAGCCCCGGCTGGGTCAGTAGGCGTTTCTGTGTGGAGTTTGCATGTTCGCCCGGTGTTCGCGTGTTTTCCTCCGGGTGCTCCAGTTTCCCCACAGTCTAAAGACATGTGATATAGGTGAATTGGGTAAGCTGAATTGTCCATAGTTACTGTATGTGTGTGAAAGAGTGTGTGTGGGTTTTTCCCAGTGTTTGGTTGTGGCTGGAAGGGCATCCGCTGTGTTAAACATATGCTGGATATTTTGGCGGTTCATTCCGCTGTGGCAAAAGGGGCTAAACTGAAAATAAAATAAAATAATGTATGTCTATATGATCTTGTAAAATCTGCCATTCTACAATCATTAAGATATTATTATTAATAACAAACAAGTTTTAATGACCAGCAAACATATAGGTAAAATTAAAAACTAACAAAGAAGGATCATACCAGTGACTCGCTGTTAAAATACTATTGTTATGATATTGAAATAAGCTAAACCTCAAATTAGGAATGGTCAGCTCTATTCTTCTAGAAATGTTTAGGTTATCTTTAACAGCATCATTGTGGAGTTTTGTTTAGATGCTCTGGGTGAATGCCAACTCCTAAATTCTGCAATACACAAATGCCAAGCCATCAATTCATTATTCATTTTCTTTCACCTTAGTCTCTGATTTGTCAATGGTCACCACAAGGGAATGAACTGCTAACTATTCCAGCATATGATTTACACAGCGGATGCCCTTCCAGTCTCCACCCAGTACTGGGAAACACCCATTCACGCACACTCATGAACTATGGACAATTTAGTTTATTCAATTCAGCTACAACTCAAAACCGGAGCACCTAGTGGAAACCCATGCCAACATGGGGAGAACATGCAAAATCCACACAGAATATGTACCACATTGTTATAAATATTGCTCAGTTTCAGCAAAGGCCACTTCGCGGGACCTCAGTGTTTATTGTCAGGAGCCAAGTGTATTTTCTCTTTACTCTCTGTATATGTAATTTTCAGCCTTATCTCACGAGGAAATGTAAGTATTTTACGTTTTGTCAGTTAATTTGTATGAATTCGTACGAGTTCAGTCGAATGAAAATGTTTGATTTTAAAAAGGAGGTATGGCACCCTTACCCCAACTGTCATTGGGTGATGAGCAAATTGTTCTAATTTGTAAGAATTCCTATGAATTAGCCACTAAATCAAATATTTACGAACTGCCGTGAGATTGCATTGGTAATTTTACACTCAAAGTGGTGATAGCCATTGATTTACATTTTATAAATCACTAGGATGGGCGACACGATGACTCCGTGGTTAGTCGCCTCACACCAAGAAGGTCGCTGGTTTGAGTCCTGGCTAGGTCAGTTGAAATTTCTGTGAGGAGTTTGCATGTTCTGCCCGAGTTAGAGTGGGCTTCCTCTGGGTGCTCCGGTTTCCCCCACAGTCCAAACACATGTGGTATAGGTGAAATGAATGAAACTAAATTAGCTGGAGTGTATGTGTGTGAATGAGAGTGTATGGATGTTTCCCAGTACTGGAGTACAGCTGGAAGGGCATCCACTGTGTAAAAGGTATACTGGATAAGTTGGTAGTTCATTCTACTGTGGTGACCACCAATTAATAAAGAGACTAAGCTAAAGGAAAATTAATGCATGAAATGAAATCACTAGGATTATGATTTCAGCTAAAAATCTTTTTTCGCTAAAATGCTGTCCTAAACAAAAAACTGAAACCTTCCACTGTGGATGGCCTGAGGGTGAGCAAATTAACAGCATATCCTTTCTAGATGAACTACCTGTTCACGGATAAAAGGATTGTGTACATTTATACAAATGAAAAACAGCTATTTAAATTAGACACTAAGAAAATACTGAGGGATTTCATTTCTGTAAGAGTTTGAACTATTTTGTTGGGGCTCTGTTTACTTGTTTATGGGTTTTATGTAATGTGTTTGCTCAAGGCTGAAAGTGACTGTTTCAGGTAGGAGGAAGAGATACAAGATTTTCTTCCAATCTCCGAAAAAGCAGCAGAGTTCAACTATTGCACATGGCCAGCAAAAAGACTCAGCACGAACCGCAGCAGGGCTAAATACAACAGGACACCATTAGTGACTTTGAGGAGGATGTTTTAGAGAACAGAAATAACAGAGCACACCTGTGTCTACACAGAGCTACAGAACGATTAGTATTTGTTTGAATTTGGGTTGCATCAGCCAGAGCCGAAATATTTCTACTTTCTACAGCACCAGCTAATAGCTTCATAACTGTTTTCAAACACACATTAAAACGTCCAGTCAAACTGAGACAGACACGAGCAGGTGTGTGTCAAGGGAATTGCCTATACAAACACATTCACTTGTACTTGGGTCTTCGGTGTCTGCCCTGTGTTTCCACTCTTTCTTTCTCTGATGTGGTTATGTTAAATTAGATTTCCTGCAGCATAGCTGATCTAATTGGACATAACTTGCCTTCGGGGAATGCCAGTATTACCCAGCATGCACCTCTCAGGGGAGCAGTCGTGAGCATGTCTTTGTGCAGGTGTGGAGTCAGAGAAACAGATCTAGCTGAGCACCTGTAACTTAAGACAGGTATGATGCAAACACTACAATGCCTCTCCACTTGCCTGACAAACTGTGTTTCTGTCAGTTGTTAAATGTGGCATCTTATCCAGTATTTACGACTGTTGTTCACATGTGTTCTTGTGCTGAACTGGGCTGATGTAATTCTCGGTCATTTCACCTCTGTCTGTTTTGATTTAATGAGGTAATGGAGAAGCAGAAAGAACAGATGTGGGTTTGTTTGAATTTACACAAGCTCACTCCACACTAGATGTTGGTCTGTTTCCGTTACCTTTAATTTGAGACTGAAACAAGCATGATTATTGGTTGAATCTTCGTCAGCTAACTATCATTAGCATGATAATTAGAGACTATTTTGGGTTTAGTAGATTAAGATGACGTACTAGTCAATCAATGCCTATCATGGGAACATCAAAATAAACTGTTGACTGATTTTAGGCATATTGACTACTACAGTACTCTAATGTTTACACTAGTTGCAAAGTTACTCATAATTGACAGATCCAAAGCAAATTTCTATCACTCAAAAGTAATTGTGTTGAATGGTAAACATTTTGCAACACTTTAGTATACAGTGGTGTAAAAAAGTATTCACCCCCTTACTGATTTCTTATTTTTTGCATGTTTGTCGCACTTTAATGTGACAGATCATCAAACTAATTTAAATATTACTCAAAGATAGTACAAGTAAACTTAATTTAATTAATAAATTAAGGTTTTTAATATTGAGGGAAAACTAAATCCAAAGCTGCATAGCCTTGTGTGAAGTGTTTGCCCCTTAAACACAACTGGTTAGGCCACCCTTAGCAGCAACGAGTTTGTTACAGCCCTGAGATGGAATTTTGGCCCACACATCTTTGCAGAAATGATGTAATTTAGACACATTGGGAGGTTTTCGAACATGAATTATATTTTAAGGTCATGCCACAGCATCTCAATTAGATTCAGGTCAGGACTTTGACTAGGCCACTCCAAAGTCTTTTGTTTTTCTTTAGCCTTTCAGAAGTGAATTTGCTGGTGTTCTTTAGATCATTGTCCTGCTGCAGAACCCAAGTTCAGTTCAGCTTGAGGTCACTAACAGATGGCCGGACATTCTTCTTTTGGGTATTTTGGTACACAGCATGATGCATGACTCCATTTATCACAGTCTTTCAGGTCCTGAAGCAGCAGAACAGCCCCGGTATGAATTGCAGTGTTAATTTTATGCCTACATATTGGGGCACACACCTTCCAAATGTCTCAACAGTTCAGAGTATTTTCACAAATGTCTTGGGTATCATCAGGATGTTTTCTGGCAAAACTGAGACTTAACCTTTTTGCTCAGCAGTGGTTTTTGTCTTGGAACTCTGCCAATCAAATAATTTTTTTCCCTGTCTCTTTCTTATGGTGAAGTCATGAACACACCTTAACTGGGACAAGTGAGACCTGTAGTTCTTTGGAATTTGTTGTGGGGTCTTTTGTGACCTCTTGGATGAGTTGTCACTGCGCTCTTGGGGTAATTTTGGTTGGTCAGCCACTCATGGCAAGGTTCTCCACTGTTTTATGTTTTTGCCATTTTTAGATAATAGCTCTCACTGAGGTTCACTGCAATCCCAAAGCTTTAGAAATGACTTTATAATCTTTTTTTGGACTGGTAGATTACTGTTATTTCTAATTTGTGTTTGAATGTATTCGTATCTTGACACAATGTCTAATTTTGTGGATATTTTGGTCTACTTAATTTCTTCAAGCAGGTCCTATTTAAGTGATTTATTGATTGCAAACAAGTTTGACAGTAAACAAGCCTGGGTGTGGCAAGAGAAATTGAACTCAGCTGTGATTAATTACAGTTATGTTATGTTTTAACGGGGGCCAACCTGTGTTAGGCTTATGCCAAGTTCAGACTGCATGATTTTAGGCCCGATATTTACTTGCCGACAAGTTTTAAGAAATTGCCGCCAAATGCCTGAAATCACCAGCAAACCGGTGCTCGCGCACATGAGTGACAATCACACAGTATGAACTAAGAAAGACGCGATCTGAGAGAATCGCAGATGAGTCACGAATGCCTGTGAGATATTTGGAGAGCTAAAATGCAACATAACGCTAGCCCAAGTAGTCATGCAGTTAAAAACATGTGTGACATGACTACTTTGAAAACTATGCAGTTAGTCTAAACTTAGCATTAGGGGCAACAACTTTTTTTTCACACAGGGCTATGTAGTAATTTAGATTATGTTTCCCTTAATAATAAAAACCTTTATTTAAAATTTTCATGATGTGTTTACTTGTGTTATCTTAGAGTGATATTAAAATTTATTTGATGATCTGAAACATTAAAGTGTGACAAACTTGAAAAAATAAATAAATCAGTAAACCACACCACACATCTCTCGTTGTTCAGGGCGAGGTGTGGTGTAACGTGACTGGCAGATGAATGAATGTAGGTGAAAAGCCGATCACAGAGGTGTGTATAGATGTAGAAATCATCTGACTGTTCAGTGGCGCAGAAGACATCCGTGTGTCTGTGTGAGAGAAAAGACACTTGATTGACAAGGGCTAAATGCAGCATGACTTCCTCTCACAAACAACACTATTTATAGCGGCAATCTCACCTCCGCCTGGATTCATGTTTTCCAACAGTGCTTCAGTCCTCCTCATTTTCCCAAATAAAATTAAGCTCATTAGGAGGTCGGCTTCACACGGGAGGGTTGCGTGATCTTCAGAGAGATTTTTGAGCAGTCTCTCTGTAGCGGCTGAAGTCTGAGACAGGGACAGCTATGCTCCATCAGACTGAGTTAATGCCAGAGTTACACCAGGAGCTCAAATGGCCTTTTGATTGCAACAAGAGGTCAACTGTGTCTGATCTACCCTTAGCTGAACACATGCTTTACCACAGAGAACGACACAGATAGCAAATAGTGAGATTACTATGGATAATGACTAAAGGTTACATTTCATGCATAGTCCAAAGAGAGTACTGTTTCTTTTAGAGTCTCCATTTGATTTTGTTTTTCCCAGCCCTTGTTAATGGCTGTAATGGTCTTACCCTTTTCTAATGTGATTTACGACATACTGTAGGTCATTGTTTACCATCCTAATATAATTCAAGAGGTTCCAGTAGTCCTAGTCATTGTGTTGTTGTAAGATTTACTGTACCGGTCTTAAAACAAAAACAAATGTTTTTCTTTACTGACCCTTGCAATATGCATTAATCCATTATAAAATAATTAATGCTTTAGCTGGCATATATCAGCTCATAAAGGAAAAGTTCAACCCAAAATTTTGATTTACAGAAGTGATTCTAAAACCTTTTTGTACAACAAAACACAAAACAAGATATTTTGAAGACTGTTACCAGTTGCCGGTAAACAGTAGCAATTGAAGTAGCTTCCAGTTTTTAGCATACTACAAAGTACCTTTTTTGAGTTCATCAAAGGAAATAAAACATGAGTAGGTGATGAAAGAACTTTTATTTTTGGATGAACTATCCCTTTAAAACAATATATGGTCAATTAAAAAAAAATAGTGATGGCCACCTTTAAATATTCATAAATATTCTAAATGTTCTATAACTATTTAATTAAGTTTATAACTATACACTACACACACCGGTCACTTTATTAGGTACACCTTACTAATACTGGGTTGGATCCCCTTTAACCTTCAGAAATGCTTTAATCCTTCGTGCTGTAGATTCAACAAGGTACTGAAAATAATCCTCAGAGATTTTGGTCCATATTGACATGACAGCATCACGCAGTTACTGCAGATTTGTCGGCTGCACATCCATGATGTGAATCTCCTGTTCTACCACATTCCAAAGGTGCTCTATTGGATTGAAATGGCACGATATCCTGCTGGAAGTAGCCATCAGAAGATGGGAACACTGTGATCATAAAGGGATGGACAAGGTCAGCAACAATACTCAGGTAGGCTGTTGTTTTGACACGATGCTCAATCGGTACTTATGGGCCCAAAATGTGCCAAGAAAATATTCCCCTCACCATTACATCACCACCACCAGCCTGAACCGTTGATACAAGGCAGGATGGATACAAGCTTTCATGTTGTTGACACCAAATTCTGACCCTACCATTCGAATATCACAGCAGTAATTGAGACTCATCAGACCAGGCAACGTTTTTCCAATCTTCTATTGACCATTCTCTATAAATCCTAGAGATGGTTGTGCATGAAAATGCCAGTAGATCAGCAGTTTCTGAGATACTCAGACCAGCCCGTCTGGCAACAACCATGCCATGTTCAAAGTCACTTAAATCACCTCTCTTCCTCATTCTGATGCTCAGTTTGAACTGCAGTAGATCATCTTGACAATGTCTATATTCCTAAACTTGCCTTGCCTTGCCTTGCCTAATGCATTGACTTGCTGCTATGTAATTGGCTGATTAGAAATTTGTGTTAACAAGCAGTTGGACAGGTGTACCTAATAAAGTGGCCAGTGAGTGTACTGTACATGTCTAGTAACAATCATTATAATATTAGTAGTATATTAGTAAATGGTTAGTGTTAGTAGAATTGTATAGAAATATTAAGAATACATCATAATTAGTTTAAGAATATATAGTGAGTAAAATAATTTTTGATCACAGGGTTACTAAGTTACTACAGTTTCTAAGATAGTCTACTTAATGATGGCTAATTTACATGTACTTGCAAAGTGAGTTATATTCAACAGCTTGCCCAAAGGGGACCATCAAAATACATTATAAAACACTGAAATAAATGCTTTCGTGAAAATGTATTGGTAATAGGCTGCAAACTGAGGTTTATCTTCAAAATGGAACTAGAACCTCAGGATTTAGAATAAAGCTCTTAAAGAGCCACTATTAAGGGTTTTTGAAAAAGACCTTTCATGCAGTGTGCAACACAGCTCTAAGGGAATGGAAACATTCAGCTGAGGTATAAATCTAAAAGTGCACCTTGTTTAAACATATGGATTTTTTAAAAACAAAACAGCCGTTTAAATTATTTGTCGTTTGTCAAGATCTTTTGCCTGTTCATATTGATGTTGATACAAAACAACACCAAATATGAAGTGCCGGATCCAGTAAAATGTGAACACGCCTTTTCCTTTAAACACTAGTAGAGTGCCGCGGTGTGTGGGGCTGATAATGACTGAAGATGAGTGAACATTAATAAGTGAACATTCTGGTGATTAATGCAATAATTTACCCAGCAACACGGGATTCGTCGCGGTTTGTTAAAGGAAGGATCAGAAAAGACTATTGATGATTGGGACTTTGTCAGTACACAGCTCATTGATCAATTTGTTCCTCCATTTCACAAGTGTAAGTAACTTAAATGCGATTTAAAAGATTGCCTCCTTGTTTTCTCTAGCTTGCAAATTATGTAATTAATTGTGTTTTGTTACTTGTAATTGCTCCATTTGGTTTGTACTGTCTAAAACTACATTGAAAATGCAACACGTGCCGATTTGTTTACAGATTTAAATGCATTTGTGAGCTCGAAATTCTCTGCCGTTTGTTGTTGCTATGACCAGCTGTTTCTACACCTGTGCCATGGTCAAGTGTTTATCACTGTGTGGATTAATACTGAATGTGTGTCATTGTTTTTACTTGTAGAGTAATATTCTGGTGTTTAACTGCATTGCTTTAATGCACTCCTGCATTGGGCTCACACATACACTCAACACTCTGGCTACTTCAACAGTGTTAATAAGCTGTGGTGGGCGTTTCTCTCTGTCTCAACCTGAACGCAGTCACAATAGACTGGGTCCTCGGACCAATCAGTGCATTAGCTTCGTGTTAAGGAGGGGTTTTGGAACAAATAAATCGCTGAATGAATCAAATGTGAGTCGGTGAGATAATTACATAAAAATCAATGTATTAAACAATACAAGTGTTTTTGACCTTGCATGCGGTTAAGCCTCGGAGACCCCAAAATAAAACATGACATTTTTTTTAATGCATAAAAGGGTTCTCTTTAAAAAAAGAGAATTTTCTGAGAATAACATTTCACATTTTTAAGACAAAAATATGTGAAAACCTTTTCTATATTCCAAAAAATAGCTTAAATTAAATATCAGACACGGCTCTGATGACTAAAGTCTCTTTAAACACTACAGGCTCATGCTAGGCCTTGTCTAAGTATGGCAAAAAAGGAAACTTTTTCAAAAATAACGACTTTTTCAGGAAATGGCAGACAGAGTGATTGGCATCACTGTGATTTGAGGGAATTTGCTATCATCTTTCATCACTCCCTGCACAGCATTTCATACTTCATAATGTCTGTCCTGCTGTGTATTGTACCACACTGCAGCATCCTCCCTCTACATGACTCCAAATGAAATCCCAATGTCTCCAGACTGCTTAAGCAGGAGACTTCATGGGAAATGAGGAAGATTAGCGGTAGAAAACGGGACAGAGTGACGGCCCACAAATCAATAGCTGTTTCACAGATGAGCAGAATTTATACCTCTGTAAATAGAGCCCAGTCTCGTAGACAGTAATCAGATTTAGACTTATGCACTGCTGAAGAGAACAGTAAACACACTCAGAGAGAAAGATGGACCCAAGGCGAATGTTTGGGACAGGATGAACTCAAGACGGACAGTTTTGGAAGAAAAATGCCTGAGGCAAGAAAGGCAAAATGTGCAAGCCTCAGGTCCCAGGACGATAACATGCTGGACTTCATGTTGTGGTCTTTTCATGCTTCTCTTATATACTCAGAGTGGTCATTATGCTGCAGGAGACATGGCACAGGGGATATTGTTACTTTTGGGCTACTTTGATCTGGGGTACTGTAACTCTGTGCAGAAATATAATCAAGAGACCTCCTGAACCACAACAACAACTGGGATTTTGGGCTGAGTAAACTCCCTTATAAGCCTTAAACACTATCCCGTTCCCACCCAAGATGCAACAGGCAATCCATCCGGGCAATACCCAGTGCGATAAGTTCTGTACATCCCATCATTCATGTAACTTAGCCAAGTGATCTTCTCCCTGCTGTCTGTTGAGGATACCGGCTAGTTTTCTGTTGATACAGGCACTGCAGTGTAATCTACAGGGCAACATGAACCAGCTGAGCCAGAAGACTGAAGCCAACATTCCGTCAGAATAAATGCCAGTGGGTCCTTGTCTCCCTCACAGCTAAATGTCATTCTTTTAGGTTCTCCTCCTCTCGCTCACCTCTATTCGTTCTCCTCCTGCCTCTCTCTCCTCCCAGTTCTGACAGTTGCTCAAAGCCGTGTGATTATTATGCCACTAAAATCAATGACATTCAGGAGAACCTGTCCTGTAGGAAAGGTCACACACATACTTTCTCTTTTACACACACACACACACACACACATTTATATATATATATATATATATATATATATATATATATATATATATATATATATATATATATATATATATATATATATATATATATTATATGTGTGTGTGTGTGTGTGTGTGTATATATATATATATAGAATAGGGATAGGTCTATCAATTAAACAGATACCACACATATATGACCACATGTAAAACATGAATAACTATGTTTTCTAGTTCCTTAAAAGGGGTCTAGAAAATCTTTAAGAGAGTCTGTCGATATGCACAGCAAATTGCATGCCAGATGTAGACGACTGAATGATCGGCTCTTAAATCCTCTGCAGGTCAGAACCGCTTTGAAGATAAGGGTCTATTAGTGGATGAATGCAAAACCTCAGCTGACTGAATCAATACATAATGAACACACTGGCCCCCTAAGAATACTATAAACTTGAAATGAACAGAACCATTTAAAAGTCGTTTATCAGGACTGCGACCACAGGGTGAGTGTGCTTTAACAGTTTCATCTTTAAAGAGCTGACTCAATTCTGAATATTTAACATGTTACAAAAGTCTTTGGCAAAATTCAAACATGGTTCTTTTTAATTCATGAGCTGCAAACTAATTTGAATAGGCCACATTTCAGAGGAAGCTGAACTGAAGGACGCTTTTTGTGCAGTGGGTAGCGCTGTCGCTTTACAGCAAGAAGATCACTAGTTCGACACTCGGCTGCGTAAGTTGGCATTTCTGTGTGGAGTTTGCATGTTATCCCCATGTTCGTGTGGGTGTCCTCCGGGTGTTCCTCCACAGTCCAAAGACATTTGGTATAGGTGAGTTGTGTAAGCTAAATTGTCTGTAATGTATGAGTGTAAATGAGTGTGTATGGATGTTTTTCAGTGTTGGGAACAGATGCTGGATAAGTTGGCGGTTCATTCTGCTGTGGCAATTCCAGATTAATAAAGGGACTAAGCTGAAAATAAAATAAATGAATGTATATGGACCTATGGTGTATCAGTTATCAGCCTCCAAATCTTGAGTCATTGATTTTGGCCAAAAATCCATTATCCTAATGATACTCCATGGTTAAAGGGGTGGTCCACTATGATATCATATTTTAAACTTTAGTTGATGTGTAATGTAGCTGTGTGAACATAAACAACATTTCTGAACGTAAAAAGTTCTATGTTCAATGCAAAGGGAGACTTTGGTTTTTACAGAGTTAGCTTAGCAAAGCCTACAATGAACATATTTTAGGGACTACAAAAAATACTTCCACCCCCTATGAGATCACAAAGGTTCGTTTACTGAGCACACACACTGCGCAGCTAAGGGCCGTGGCCAGAGGCACTGTAACGTTATAGCAGAGATGAAGCTAAAAATGTGTCTAAACACTGCTGTTTCCACAGAGCTTCGTCTGTTTCTGTATTTGGGCTTCCAAAGGACACGACACAAAGACAGAAGTGCTTACAGTTCAATTTTAATTATGTTCCAGAGAATTACAAAATACATAGCAAGCATGATTTGACAAAACAGCTCCAGAATCTCTCCCTGTTTAGTGCTGGATTTGGCTACAATCTCCTCAAAGCAGAAGCTGTGAACTACAACCTGTAAGTGTTTTTATTTGCTAAAATTGATCGTAACATGTACAGTGTCTAGCGTTAACAGTATGCTGTAGCAACGATGTAAACATTGGGAAATGCTGCTTTGGGGGCAAACGATTTAGCTACAAATCCATATTTATCAGTCAAACTGCTGTAAACACACACACACACTCCACCAGCACATTTGTGTCACTTATGTGTGTGCGCGACTGCATTGATTGTCTTTAGGCAGCTTTTTCATGCGTTTCACATCTCAGATAATGAAGTCGCAAAAGATATGTGGATGATTCATATTACTTACACCTGCATACTCTGGATATATGTGAAAGATATCGTGTAACGTATAGAGTTAAAAAAAATACAGGATAGTTCACCTGACTCGTTGTAACAGCAGAAAAATAAATCAGGGCTTACACAGTAAGCATCCCACATCTTGTGCTTTATTCTTCTGTCACGATATATTACAGAAAATAAATTAATCCGAACGTCAGAGAAAAAGAAAAAAAAACTCCTGTGCACAAGCGCTTGTTACAGAAAGTTCACACATTCACTCACGCACACACACATAGATGCAGACAACATTCACACACACACATAGACGCACACACAATGGCAAACGCTGTAGAAGCCGCACCCCTTTTTCACTCGTTACAGACACTTGTCAGATTTTATTTTAGAGAGCAGGCAGGAGGTTGACTGATTGTCTGCAGCAGAAAACTGCATGCTTTTAAGGGCATGACGTGGAGCCGATCTGCAAATCGCAGCACATTATGACAATGACCAATCAGAGTCACTTAAGGGCCGGCCTTTCAGAGGAACTAGGAAATTTGACGGTCGTTTTCATGTTAGCTGAGTAGCTGTGAATAATCAAAGTGAGGTATATGAAAAAATAGCGTGATTTCTTTTAAGTGAAACATGAGCACACATTGCTTTGCATCTTATAAACACAACCAAGCCTTAAAATTACATTCTGGACCACCCCTTTAAGTACAGTGTGAAAAGCCCTAATATGTACTACACACACACACACACACACACAAAAAAAAGGATACTAATTTTTAGTTAATTATTTTTAATTTGTTCAAATATTTTTTTGTTGTTGTTGTTGTTATACAAGGTTTTGATACAAGAATCATGGCCTCCTGCTCCTATTATACGAAACAAATCACATTCATTACGGGTTTGAGCCCCTCAAAGCCTGAAATTAGAAAACCCCAGATTAGACTTATTTTTCATGCAGAAGGTCAAAATAAATCCTAAAGCATGTGCAGTACACAAGACAACAGAATCCTGGGTGAATCCAGAACACAGCATTATTAGAGATATCAATTCCGAAGATGTTAGTTTCTCGCCAGCAGTGTTGATGGGAACAACGAGAGTTTGTAATTTGAGCAACAAAAAAAAAAGAAACGAAAAAGAAATTGTGCATCTGAAATTGCTCTCATTGATCAGCACACCTAGACAGCTTCTTTATGAGGCCATTCCTCACTGGCTTAGAAGACTACAAACACAGAGTATGTTTAGAAATTAATTTATGACTAAATATTCTACAGTCTGTTATTTCTCTGTGGACTTCTTAGAGTGGAAAAATGTTGGTTTAAGAGAGACACATAATGCAATACCAAGCAATTATCTAAATAATTCAGATCAGCACCGTAAACACACAAGAATAGAGATTTTGAGGTCTGCAAGAGCATCTGAGGATGATCTCTATAGGGAACTGAGAGTGTGTTACAGTTTCTGTGTGTGTGTGTCCATGGTCAGTTTCACACAGGAATTAAGGGTTCATTAGTTCAGTTCATTCCCATGTTGATTCTTGGTGACACATCAAACAAGCTTGCGATTAGATCTGAGAGCTGCTGAACCATGTGATGTTTGTTCCGATTATGTCTGGAGATTTAAGGAAAAAAGGACTATGAAAGCAATTTAAACTGTTCTATAGCTTTCGCATAACTTTGTGAATGCTGTTTGTTTCAATAAGAAGAATTCTGGGTTTGATGCAAACAAGATCGTCATTTCTGCATCCACTCAATCAGTCCACTAATAAACATAACCAGTCATTTAATCCAAAATCAATATTGAGTTCCTTCCAATGCAGAAGAGATCTTTTCAGAGAGAGAGAGTTGCTTCTCTCTGGAATGAGAAATAAGTGTGAGCTGTAAGTGATTGTGTCAGCACTGACAGAGTCTGTCTGCATCTACCAGCAACATTACTGCTGCCTCTCTTCACCCACATTAATCTCTTCACTGACATTAAATAACCCTGGCAAACAGGGGTCAGAGGTCACATCAATTAGATGTTTGTTCAGCACCTTCAAGCTACTTTATTCAAATCTGTCTGCGGCTAATGCAAATAAAGTTTGACTCCATCAAGACAGAATAAGGAAGCCAGATAACACTCTTTAGAACTGGAAAACTTTCCCATCACTTTCAGAATTTTAATTTCAAACTTTTTCGTTAAAGGAAAAGATTTCTTCATGCAAATGTAGAGAACAAGCAAATCTTGAAACATTATAGCATTCAATTACCTCTGCACATCTGCATAAAACTACAAAGCATGTCAACAGAGACAGACACTGACAATGGAAATTCACTTCTGTTTGCTACTTTCTTTTTAAACACTTGTAGTTTAAAATTAACTTATTATTTTTCAGCACTTAAGATGAAGCGTTCATTTTACAATGCAATAATCCAATCTTCCTACAATACACACTACCATACACACTCTTCCACAAGATTTTTTTTTATTATATCATTGGGTATTAAATGTTTTTTTTTTTTTTTTAGTGTACTGTACGTCCTAAAAGATGAACTAGCAGTCAGAAGATTTTTGTTGGAGACTAATGAACACCACTTGAAAAAAAGTAAAAAAGAAAAAATTAAGTTGTTCGAACTTCCTACTCGTACAGTAGGTCTGTAGTATTCAACACTAAAGCTAGACAACAAGAGAGACAAACTGGCCTAAAAATACATCATCAAAATTTGGTGATTTGGTAAATAGCCATAATCAGTGTTGAGAAAAGTTACTTTTGAAAGTAATGCCTTACAATATTCAGCTGTGCCCAAAAAAGTAACTAGTTGCATTACTTATTTTTTTTTATTTTTTATGCTCTACATTACTTTTGTGTCACTTTTTTTTAGCTGGCTGAGGCTTGATCTCTTTAGAACTTGTTTTTTCTTTTTCTTTTTTTTTCTTTTTTTTTAATTGGTAGCGCTCTAAAAATAACAACACACTGTATAACCTTCATTTACCTTTAAAACACATCAAAAATGTATATTTTAGGATAATGTTATCTGAGAACTTCCTTTCGTCAGAACTCTACATGTGTATGTACAGATTATTGAAAGTTTAAAGCAATTTGTTTGCCACTTTTGTACTATTTGTATTAAAGAAAATCACTGTCCATTGAGACAATTCCTTTTTGCTTTTCTTCGATGCGTTTTAACTAATGAACACATTCTGTCATTGACTGTGTGATTCATTACGTGATTTATTTGTTACTTGTCATGCGTTACCCCCAACACCAGTAATAATCATTACCATATACAAATGATATCAAATATAATAATGATTTTTTGTACAAATCCTTTTGATGAAAGGATAGTTCACCCAAAAAGAAAATTGGTTCAACATTTACTTACCCTCATGTGGTTATAAACCTTTACAAATGTATTTTTTCTGTTGAAAAAAAAAAGATATGCTGGAATCACAAATCATCTCAGACTGGTTTATTGAACATGACAATGAGGTAACTGCAACCCTCATGACTCTTTTGCATTCATTCTGATTATCTTTTGTTTAATTTGCTAATTTTCTTTAGGCCTATTCATGTATGTTATTAGCATCTCAGAAATGATTTTTTTTAATGGGCATTATTTAACCCCTAGAATTGATTTGTTTTGATTCAATTAGAATATTATTCATTGTTATTGAAAAACAAAAGCTGTTTATAAGTGTACTTAAATTACACAACAGAGTTCAAATTAACCCATTAGGGTAGGGCTACGGTATTACATGAAAAAAAAAAACATTTTTGCCAATGAACTATTTCTTGACAATTTATTTATGCTTATTTATGTCTCTTTATAATGTTTGGAGAAAGGACACTTCATAACGTAGCAAACAGAAGATATATCAGTCCATGATGTTAACACAGCAAACTTTATTTATGATTAATAAAGGGACTAAGCCGAAGGACAATTAATGAATAAATGAAGTAGATGCCTTGTCAAATGATAATCATTTTAACTGAAGATATTCAACTAAGTTTGCTCCTCCATTACTGCTACTTAGTTGTAAATAAAATATAGGCTAAATTTTAGATTTACTCAACAAAAGGGACTGACAGAGATATACGTGCATGTAACCCCGCCGGCCCTACACCACCCAACCCACTACGAGCTGGTATCGAACCGGCAACCTTTCGCACAGGAGTCGGTTGCTCTGACAAGGAGGCTAAAGACAATTGTCTCTAGCATCTGTCATCAGAGCACCTTAAGAGGTTCAAAGGAGTGAGGTTTACTTGCACAGCACCTACTAGCTGTCCACCGTTACACTCACCCCCCTAAACCTCACTCTCATCCGGGTCACAGCACCAATGTAACCCCGCCAGTCCTACGTCAATCTTCCCCATGGGAGTCGGTTGCTCTACCAGACTCCGCATGTGAGGCATATGTAGCTATGCCTAGAGGCAGGTATATCCATTTTACCAGGACACCTGGGGCAGGTACATTTTTACTCCCTTGTGAAAAATCAAGGTCATTCTGACATCCACTTTTAAAAGCATCATAGTAAAACTGATACTTTTCAGTTTTCCTTACAAAATAATTGACAGCTGGATGAGTTTCCCCCCCCTCCTAACTATAAACAGTGTCTTGTTTTCTTCAAATATAATGCTTTGAACTCCATTCAGCTGTTGCTTCACCTTTTCATGGTCCATTGTTTTAGTAGAGCTGTGGGTAAATTATTAATTGCTTTGGAGAGCAGTGGTTTCCACTACGGTAACCTCTCATGAACACCATTCTAGAAACACTTCTGACATTTTCCTCCTGTCAGAAGTCTGTCTGATGGTACACTGATCGAGGCCCCTGTCTTTTATAAAGCTTTCATCTCTTGGGAGCTTCAACAACTCTTCCCTGGGGTGACGGAAAATGTTTCCAATTTATGGGCTAAGACAAAAAAAAAAAAAAACATCTGTTCAGGATAGTGTAGTTTGAAAAGAAGATAAGTTTCCATATGGCAACACTATAGAACATCTGATTCCAGTTAATGCCTTATCAATGTCGCATCAACGGTGTTAACATAATACTTTATAGAATCACACTATGCACTACTACAAAAGTGGGAATAATTGGGAATATTCAATTGGAATACCAGCTAGAGTTTCTATGTACTTATTGCATACTATGGGGACTTACAGTTCTTGTGAAATCATAATCTTTTTTAGCTGTTATTATCAGTAAGTTAAGGATAAGGGTATCTGTAATCTAGTATGCTCCAAAATTCACATGTAGAAGATTAACAAAGCTTTGTTATCATTCATTTTCTTTTAGGCTTAGTCCCTTTATGAATCGGGTCACCACAGCAGAAGACACCGCCTACTTATCCAGCATATGTTTTATGCAGCGTATGCCCTTCCATCACTGGGAAACACCCATACACTCTCATTAATACACATACAATACGGACAATTTAGCGTACCCAATTCACCTACTGTATACTGTATATCACATGTCTTTGGACTGTGCGGGAAACCGGATCATCCGAAGGAAACCAAAGAATCAAAAAACACGGGCAGAACATGCAAACTCAACACAGAAATGCCAACTGACCCAGCAGGGGCTCGAACCAGAGACCATCTTGCTCTGAGGCGATCTTGCTACCTACTTTGACATAACCTCATACTTCAGTTTCTCATTAAATCTTCTGACCAATAAAATGCTCTATAGAATCTAACATGTCCCACCCACTTTAAGATGCTTCTTATTTGCTTTCATTCACACTCTGACTGACAGATCTGTGATAAAAAGAAAAAAAATTGGTATATATATAAGGATCTACTCTATATCCCACCCTGTATTCATGTTTTAGTTGAATTGACCTTAAACATCAAATAAAAATGCACATTTCAAAGTACTTCACATGACCTTTAAACCTGAGTGAACACAGACTCACAGAGAACTAAATGGACCCTTTTTACAAGCCTGTTATGATGCGTTTAATAGCCATCAGCCTCTTACAACTATTAAATATTAAATAGTTTTTAATATTTTTATTTAAAAAAATGTTTGAACATTTATAAGTATTTTTATGTACATACTAGTATATCATCTTTGCTTTAAAGTACAAAAAATAAATAAAAAAATGAATTACCGCTCGTGCGAGGGGTTTCTAATGCAGCATTTATGGGACAGGATAGCAAATTTAACGTTATTCTCTGCCATAGTTTCCGTGATCAGTCTCAAAGTATTTTTTTTCCATTTTCTGAAAGTCTTTATACAATCATCGTGGAGTTTTTCTTTTATTATTTCAGCAAATAAGAAAAAATGTTTGTTGTACTCTCCTATTTACTGTGCTTTAAGTTTTCCCAACTATGACGACTTCCGCTACTAAGAAACCTGGAAATGTGAAAAGAGTCTATTGAGGTCACCACAGGTAAATATACTTAAGTGTTCTGAAAATGTAAAAATGTAGAATGTTTCCTATGAGCCTTAGGTTTAGGGTTAAGGTTTGGTTAGGGAGATAGAATATGGCTTGTATAAGAGAAACATCATTGTGATTATGAGAGTCCACGCCATAAGAATAGAATTGTGTGTGTGTGTGTTCAACAGCAAAAAGAAAGTCATACAGGCTTGGAACAAGTGGATGATCAGTAAATGAATGACCATTTTTGCTTGAATTACATTTCTGTGTGGAGCTTGCATGTTCTCCTCGTGTTGGTGTGGGATTCCTCTGGGTGCTCCGGTTTCCCCTACAGACCCAAGACATGTTCTAAAGGTGAATTGAATAAACTAAACTGGCTGTAGAGTATGTGTGTGCATGTGAGATTGTATGGGTGCTTGAATGAATTATCCCTTTAAGCTAAACAACAAACATGCAACCACTGATGTAAAACTGCATCATGCATGACCAAACAAGCTAATTTTTAATAAATATCAGATGACTGCAAATAGGATACTAATACTATAGACCTGTGTAATTGAGCCTTTTCGGTTTGAGCATGACTATGGTATTGTATGCCTTTCACTTTAAAGACTGGCCTGCAAAACAGAGCTAATGAATCAGTGAACTGGCAAGTTCACACATTAAAGAAGTCAGTTTGTGGTATTAGCTGTCATAGTAAACATATGGGAGCACATTTTTTTTCTGTACTGCGGTTGCTGGATAATGTAAATGCATTGCATTTATTCTCCTTCATTTACTAGCTACTGTACTGTACAGTATGAGATAAACACGGGTGAACACCTTCTATTTCTTTACATCCTTCATCCAGTGTTAAAGGCATGGAAAGAACCATACTAGGTGTTTCAGTGTCATGCAACAAAGCAAAAATCATTTATTTAACAAAGTATATTTAAATAAATGATAAATTAATGAAGATGAAAAGGTCTGATTATTAATTTACAGCCTTAATGTCCACTGACTTTCTGTAAGAGTTTTTTCACTGTTTGTAAAGACCATTCATTCATTCTCCTTCGTCTTAGTCCCTATTTCAGAAACCAGACGGTAAAATGTGAGCGCAGATGATTTCTGCTTTCTCATTAGTTGCAGAAATGGGTTCTGCTCAGTTTTATGATTCTTATTTAGCCAAACTATGTTCAGAAAGGGCCATTTCTAGTGATTGATATCAACAATTGCTAAAAGCGTATTGATTCATTATCGATTAATAATTCACTTATTCATTCATTTTCCTTCAGCTTAGTCTCTTATTTAACAGGGGTCACTACAACGGAAGGAACAGCCAACTATTCCAGCATATGCTTTACACAGCAGATGCCCCTTCAGGTGCAACCCAGTATTGGGAAACACCCATACACACTCATTCACACACATTGGGCAATTTAGTTAATCAATTCACCAGCGCATGTCTTTGGACTGTGGGGGAAATCAACGCGAACATGGGGAGAACATGCAAACTTCACACAGAAATGCCAACTGACCCAGCCAAGACTTGAACCAGCAACCTTCTTTCTGTGAGGTGACAGTGCTAACCACTGATCCACCGTGCCACCCTGTTTGCAGAAACCACAACAATCCAATGAAAACATATTTGATCACTCTGCGGAAGAGTAGTTGGAGCTCCCTAGAGATGAATGAGTGCTTTACATGTCACAAAATTGTCTGTGAGCTTTTTCTAGGGTAAACTCAAAAACATGATCAAATAAACTGATCCAAAACTAATGTGTATATCAAAAATGAAGCATTATGCTTTTGATTAAAATTATTCAAATGGTCATTATGCTTTTGATAAGCGTTTCAAGGCTGCAAGATAAAACTCATTTCAATATATGCTGAATTTGGTCAAATGTGGGTAAATTTAATTTTACCTACAGTCTGTTATCTTCTAGTATGTACAGCAGACTGAAAATATCTATTTAGATTTGTCTTTACATGACTCAAACCCAATAAAGTTAGTGATTTAAAGAATGTTATGTACATTATATATTTAAGTACATAAAGGTATTTATGTTGTCCAATATACCTGCATGCACATTCTCACAACACATGCAAATAGGGAAATGGGTTGTAGGCAGCGCAGACACACAATGGAAACTCCCAAAATAATGAAAACGGCTGCTTCTTGTTTAGAGTCAGTGGTGTTGTCAGAGATCTGAGCTGTTTTTTTGATATTTATTATTTTATTTTAACATCCTACATTTACCATTCCTTGTTGTTTGTATATTTTAACCATAATCGGCACAATTAACATTAAATTAACTACTTATTCAGATTATAATGGCTAAAAATAACAAGGAACTGTACAAATGGGCTGCATTTACAAAAACCATTGTTAGCAAACTAAAATTGCAAGTTCCATTGTTACAAACAAATTTGGTGGACTTGGCTATTCACAAATTCAATGTTCCAATGAACATTGGCAAACTGCATCAAAAACTTGTATGCTTGCAACTACACCTCTGGAGCTGTAGTTAGAAGAATAGTTTGTGGTTGTGTTCTATTGCCAGTAATCCCTCCTATGCCTTTTTCCTTTCTAATGTTCTAACATTTACACTCAGAATGAATGAAAAACAACATAAAATTCGTCTCTCTTAGGTGTAATTAGATTTAAAAGTATTTTTTAAGTTCAGTTTTAGCGATCATCATAATGATAAATTGCGATCCCTTTGGTGCACTTTAAAATCATTTATGCCATTTTGAATGCAGCCCAGGCTTATAGAGGAAGTTATATGTGACCTATGATTTAAAAGCAGAATTTACGTTTCAAAAGCTTTTGAATACTAAAATATATAGCATGTTATTGTTTTTAATTTATAAATTCATTCATTCATTTTCTTTTCGGCTTAGTCCCTTTATTAATCTGGGGTCGCCACAGCAGAATGAACCGCCAACTTATCCAGCATATGTTTTACACAGTGTATGCCCTTCCAGCTGCAACCCATCACTGGGAAACATCCATACTCACTCATTCACACACTACGGTCAATTTTAGCATACCTAATTCAGCTGTTCCACATGTCTGTGGACGTGTGGGGGAAACCAGAGCACCCAGAGGAAACCCACGCAAACACAGGGAGAGTATGCAAACTCCACACAATGAACTGACAACTGACCCATCCAAGACTTTCTTGCTGTGAGGCAAACGTGCTACCCATTGCGCCACTGTGCAGTGCAGCCAATTTATAAGTTACTTATAAAAAAAATGTTTCTGTACTGTTGACCTATATGACATGAGCCTGTTGGTTAGAAGATTTCTGCAATGGTTTGAATGTGTCAAATTGTACTTTAAATTTTTTTTATAAAAATAAATAATTTAAAGACAAATAAACAATATCCTACATAATAATAATAATAACAATAATAATAATAATAATAATAATTATTATTATTATTATTATTGTTGTTGTTGTTGTTGTTGTTGTTGTTGTTGTTAAGTAGGTTTTTTTTTATTTCTTAATAACCAGCCTACTGTAAATTACAACCATTAATGATTTATTTATGAGATTACATGTTAGCTAAGTGGTTTTTGGTTTTGAAATAGAATATGAAATATTCTCAAATAATGTTTGTAAAGGAAACATATATAGGCCATATACAGTATGTGCTGTTTACATACATTTCAACTAATATGGAGAACAAGTGCATGCTTTTATCAAAGCTAACAGTAATTTTTTTAAATGCATATGTGTGTAAAACAACACAAAAAGGGTTTTTTTCTTACACCACCCTGTTTAGAACTACTGTTTTGGGAAACACTCTTTAATGCATCATTCTTTTCCCAAATGATGCATCGTACAATGATAGGTAAGCCGTTAGATGTGTCGTTGTTTGGGAAACACACCCTAGGACAGTAAAATAAGCATAAAACTATGTTTTCCTAATTTGCAGCATGTTTGAGCTCTCTTGGCCACCGTACCCTATAGTGTACAACGTTTATCAATTAAAAAATTCCAAACAGTGGGCAATTGTTGCTTTTTTAAAAGAGACGATAATAATTAGACAGATTTTTTCACGTTAGCACCTGCCCTTTAAAATATCTTTGCATTTCCCATTGCAAATGTATGCCATTCATATAAAAGTATTTTTCTATCAGACTATAGGAAAATGGCCCAGATGGTGTGCAATTTGAATATGATTTGATTAAGGTTTATTCAATCATTCGTTTTTCATTTAGAAAATAAAAACCCCCTTCTCCTGTAAAGAGGTGCAGTACAAAGGGTCACATATACAGTAGTTCTTCTGTCACTTCAAAGCAGCTTCTTAATTAATCTGATTTAGACCAATGAGAGAGAAAGGGAGAGGGGTGTATATTAAATCTAATCTGTTTCTCCAAACCAATATTCCCTCAGCCTCAGGCGAAATACACCTCTCTCTGAATTAAAGTGCCACTCATGGCATATTTTAGCTGGTGGTGACTCTTTCGCCTTAGATCAACCACATAAAGTTAATTTAGAGGGGTACTTCATAGAGCTTTTATAACCTTGATAAACATCAATAGACAGAGCCAGAAAGAAAACGGAGTAAAAAAGTCATTTGCTTTGTCAGCGGTTCAGTTAGCTATTGCAAATCAGTTTTATTGGTGAACTTTGCCAGTTGTTTTATCGAGACAGGTTTAACCCCAGGCCTTCAGCTACAGTAATTCTATAGTAGATACATAAAAAAGAAAAGAAAAAACACCAAGTACAATGAATATTTATGATATACTATATAGTACAGGCTAAATCAACTCAACAGGATTCTCTCATGTAATCCAGATTCAGCAGTTTTAAAGTTAACAAAGTGAGACTGAACTGATCTCAGCAGCAATGCTATATCTCATCAATACATCTCATTTGAAATCAGCGGGTGAGCAGATGAAGTGTAACAGAATTTGTTATCTGTGTCTGTGTTGTACGAGATTAATGAGCCTATCATTTGACTTGTTGGATGTCTTTTACAGACTAGAGCTGGTTTCTCACATGGCGAACAGCAGCGAGAGTCAGTAGCTATTTATTAAAGTGTTGTTCTCCAGTCTAGATGATGACATTTCTCTAAACAGACAAAACACGGAAAAATAAGAAGCTGTTAAAAAACTAAAAGGTCTCACTGGTCGGCTTGTTAGTCTTAGAAAAGTTTTTATAGTTTTAAAGCATTTGTACTTTGATATTTGCAATTCTGCTTATTAAGTTGTGTGATATGGGCCTGTCTCTCGCTCTCCTGCTGCAGTCAGATCATCAAGCTCAGCGTTCATACTGGACTAATGAGAGAGCAGAGCGTATTACTGTTAATATCCACACACGGTGGTTTAGTAGAGACGTCTCCTCGTGTCCACACAGGAGTGCTGGTCTGCCTCACCTCATTAACGGCTCTCTCAGATCTTATTCCCTGCCCTGTGGTCTGTTTGCATGAGAGAAAATTCCCTTCTGATATCGTAGACTTCACAGTAGAAATGCGCACGCTTCTGCGATGGCTGCTTCGTGGCCTTGACTATAATGAATCAAATGTAATTAAATTCAAGTGGAATTAAAGTTAACTTCATTAAACAAACACAAGAACAAGCTGTGCAGACAGAGTTAAAAGCTTATTTGCCGGCGTGATCTGTTTTTTTCTGTTGAGGGGAAAAAAAAGCCAAAGCCATCCATTGCTTGCTCTCTGGTTTGCCAGCCTGAGGTTGAGGTTTCCTGGGTATTTTTCAGCTGGTCAGATGTTTTATTTTTATGTTTATTTTGTAATGTTATGCAATGTGTGTATTTATATTGAGCATTTATCGTGTATGACCATACACTCAAAGTGATTCACAATCATAAGAAGGGGTCTCTCCACACCACCACCAGTGTGCAGCATCCACTTGGATGGTGCGACAGCAGCCATAGGACAACAGCGCCAGTGTACTCACCACATACTAGTTATTGGTGGAGTGGAGAGACAGTGATAGAGCCAATTCGGTGGATGGAGATGATCAGTAGGCTATGATGGGTATGGGAATGAAGAGAATGAAGAAAATTTAGCCAGGACACCGGGGTTACACCCCTACTCTTTACAAGATGTGCCATTGGATTTTTAGTTTTGTCATGTGGTCTCCCATCCAGGCACTGACCAGGCTCAGCCCTGCTTAGCTTCAGCAAGTAACCAGTCTTGGGCTGCAGGGTGACATGGCTGTGGCTAATCTCAATTCATTTCACTTCATTTTTAGCTGGGTGATTATAACCACACTGCTAAATTCAAATAACTAAACCACTTAATAAAAGTTCAAATCATTAACATAAATATAATCATTAACATTTGCATTCATGCCATTGGTAGATGCGTTTACCCTAAGTGACTTACAGAATATCGAAGGTACATGTTTTATCAGTTTTTGCTTTCCCTGCATGGGAATTGTTGCCATGTTCTTCCTGAATCACAATAAAGTTTTTCATGAACTGTTTCTAACCTTTTGATTTTATTTAATTTGTCAGCTTTTTTTATATGTATATATGTTGTCAGATTCCTTAAAATCATTCGGAATACCGTACACTAAGGTACCACCCCAGTGACAGCTTGCTTACCTTTATTTCTTGCGTATTTTACTCCTTTATTAGAGTGTAGATGTAATCAGTAGAAAATATGAATATGGTATAACCTTATCTAGCTGTAGAAAAAGCCAGATCCAATTAGTTAAATTAGATTATATTGGATATAGATTATATCCAATCTGTTTTAAGTTAATAATAATTTAAAGGGCACCTATGATGAAAATTATCTTTTGGAAGCTGTTTGGACAGAAGTGTGTGTAGGTATAGATATATTGGAGAGATAGAAACACAATAAGTCTCTTTTTTTAATTTCCTGACGTTAAAATGGGATCGAAATCCCTCCCATTTAGAGGCCAACCACATCGTGATGTAGGAGTGTGGTTTTCCCCACCCACCGAATTGACAGCTATGTAATAACATGTCTCTGTAGTGACGTGTATAATCATATCAACAAGACAGGACGTGCGCAATGTGATCATCAATCATCATCAAATAGTGTAAAACATTTTTAAAACATGTTCAATAAAGAACATGTTTGCAATAAAGACAATATTGCTACGTAATTCATCACTACAGCTGCATAGTCTCAGTACAATTATAAAAGAAGACGCTTCAATCCATGTTTGTGGACATTAAATCGGGTTTATTTGTACATTAACATAACGGATATCCATACAGCAGTGGATATTAATGTGTGTCCTGTCACATTTGCCGTGCAAATCTAAAAGTGTGTTTGTGTGTGTGTGCACGCGCATTGTGTGTCACTTGAATTAACTCCACAATACATATATCAAATAACCAATGCCCTTAAAAACACATGGGATCTGTTGATATTATTACATAAATCTTGTTCGTATTCGATACATTTATGTTTAACTAAAACATATCAATCATATGAAGATTATTAGTTCAATTATGTTAAAAAGTACACATAACAAATGGATGGAAATTTTATATGCAATCAGAAAACATAAATCTTAGTTGTTAGACCGAAATATTTTTTTGAGTTTATAGTATAGGAAATATTAATAATAGCAACTACAGCTTTATACAATACAAATACAAACCAAAAATATATGTGTTTTAAAGGTTCAAGAAACCCTCGAGTACTTTTTTGGGAGATTTTAACAGATTTGTGTGTGTTGAGCATCGGTTAAAACAATGTTAGCACCTGTTAGCTTTAATTGTGGGGAAAACTGGATAATTTTGAGCTTTTGTCAGTTAATTTCAGCTTCCGGGTTTAAAATGATTTTTTTTAAATTGAAGAATGACAGATTTTGTCCTTTATCAGTGGAGTTTGTTTACATTTAAACACATCGCCATGCTGTTGTGTTCGTCTAAATCCCCTAAATTACCAACAGGGCTAATGGTTGAAATAGGCATGGCAAGAGACCTGCTGCACCAAGTCTGCGTTCATTCTGAGTCTGAAGACGATTATCTTTATAATCATATAAATTTTAGTTGTGTGTCTATTAAATTACAAATGACAAATGTAGCAGGGCAAAAATTACTGTTTATTTTTTTGCTTTTTAACTTTGTAAACTATAAAATTATGCATCTTCTCACGATTTGTGTCTTATTTTGTGAGCTAACTGACAACAGTTTTTCGCTCCCCTCCTTCTCCCCTGGTCTGCTGGCCACGCTGACTCCTGCCTCTGAACGGGGAGCTCCACGCCCATTATGATGCACTTTTTGAAAAAATTCAAAGGTAGACTTGAGCCGAAAGTTGGGGGTGTCATGGCCCTTTAAGGTTTTGACTTTGCCACTAAGAGCATGATAAAATAAAGTTTTCCCTATAATATATTCTCAAACTTTATCTTGAAAACACATATGCAGGAGCTAATGCATCCCTTGCAAATGTGTGTTATTCTTGCATGATTTGACAGTTCAATTTAAATGTTGACAGCCCATTCAATATATAATGCCACCAAGAACATACATAAAATAGTAATTTCCCTTAAGTATATTTTCAGCTAGTGAAGTTGTGTCTTTATGAACGCAT
The DNA here is from genome assembly GCF_052040795.2 of Danio rerio. Taxonomy (NCBI): domain Eukaryota; kingdom Metazoa; phylum Chordata; class Actinopteri; order Cypriniformes; family Danionidae; genus Danio; species Danio rerio. The sequence goes on from NC_141027.1 coordinate 39,466,608, forward strand.
ATGCAGGAGCTCATGCATCCCTTGCAAATGTGTGGTTGAGAGCACAGGAGTATGAACGCAAAGATTTGTTCTCTTTCCTGAATCTCTCATCATTGTTTCATTCCCAAGCCCCCCTCATCTCCCTCTCTCTCATCACTTATTCCCTTTCTCCTCTTCAAAGCCAGTAGAGCATGCAGTCTTTATTCTTGCACCTGAGTGAGTGACTGGGTGAATGTGCACATGATGTGAGTTATGTGAATTTGGCAAGGATTGAGTTAATCAGGTCAACAGTTACCCCTTGATAACTGATATCCCTTGAGCAGCTATTGCACATTTTATGGAGTGCATGCATCAAGCACACATGTGCTGTCAACCATTATGAACTCCACAAGCATTGGCTATGTTTACATGGACGTCAGTAATCAAGGTGTTTACATAAGTTGCTTTTTGAATGTTCCTTTCGTAATCCAATTTTACGTTACAGCACAGAGTTCGATTAACATCACTGCGTTATCATCACACTATGCACATTTCCTCCGGAGTTTGATGCAATTTTAGGTGTTTCGTTTTATTTGTCTCATTTAACTGCAGTTCGGTAGTTTCACTTTCATTCAGGAACATTTCATCCATGCCTCCGTGACAAACTGAGACATTGGATGCGAGTATGAAGGACTGTTTGAAGAGTGTTGTTTTAATGGAATTTGACACCACACGTCGTATGGGAAAAAAAGCTTCGCATTTCACTATGCAGATGTCTGTGGTCCTTCTCTGGGTGGGTGCAGAGAACAGTGTCAAAATCCTACACGACGGTAATAGTTTAATTAAGTTTACATGTCTGCACTGCACTTTAATAATGCGACTGAAATTGGTACACTCCACATGGCTTTATTGGATTTCTGTTTAGTTCGATTATGACTTTAGTCTGATTAAGGTAACCAACAATCGCTGTTTACATGGTGGACTCTTAATCAGAGTATTGTCTAAATCATATTTAAATCTGATTATTGGTGCCCATGTAAATGTATTCAATGTCACACTGCTTATCTGATAACAGTGATGTCTTCTGTATTTCCTGCAAACCATGTTTCTTCTTTCACAATATCACGAGTCTGTCTGCAGTAATTTTATTCACTGTTCCCACACACACATGCACACACACAAAAGATAATAAATTATGATGACTAAATGGTTTTTCTCCATTAGAAGTTAGTGGCTGATTTTCCAAATTTTTTTGTGTTCAACAGAAAAAGAAACTTATACATGTCTGGAATAACTTTAGGCTGAGTAAATGGGGAGAACGTTTATGAGTGAACTATCCTTTTAATAGTGGGTTCTTACAGTTAGGCTGTCTGTAATAAGGTTAAGGCTGGATGTTTTAATAACGAGTTAATTACATCAAACATAATTATTACCTGGCTGTCACCAGTTTGGGGGACATGGCTGTGTTGTATGCAAAAAGGAATGCAATACTGTATATGGTTTTTGTTCATGTCTTACACTCTTAAAAATAAAAGTCATTTAATGGCAATGGTTTTTTTGAAGAACCTTCAACTTCCATGGAAACGTTTTATTTCACAAAAGGTTCTTCATAGTGAAAAAAAATACATTTATATAACTAAAATGTATGATTTGATGTGTTTCTTTGAAACACTTCCTACTGGAATATCTAACCAATTCCATGCATGTTCAATAAAAATGTCAGGAAGGTATTTTCAAAAATATCAGTAATTTATTAGACACAAATAAATAATTCGATAACAGAAATCCAGGTTACATTACACCAATGCAGTACAAGAGTTACATTAAGAAGGTTTGCAACGTCTCTGCATTTCCCTGACTGCAATGTTTATTCACAGCTGATATTAAAAGGTGGAGTTTTGATGGAATTCGTCACTTGTCAATTATTATGCAGGCCTTTGGCACTTGCACCCAAACATACTTCCTCTTTTTGTAACCGTTCTCTGCATTCTACAACTGAAGAGTTAAATGCATATGTTTTATAGGCCTAATTGACCCCAATGTAATTTCCATCAATAAGCGCATTTTACTTCCCTGCTCTAAAGATTTATAATTTTTGATGTTCTCCACATATTCACATGGGTTTCCTTCAGGTGCTCTAGTTTTTGCTCCACAAGTTCAAAGACATGTGGTATAGGTGAATTGAATAAACTAAGTTGTCCGTCTTGTATGTGTGTGAATGTAAGAGTGTGTGGGTGTTTCCCAGTGTTGTGTTGCAGCTGGAAGGGCATTCACTCCGTGAAACATACATGCTGGATAAGTTGGCGGTTCATTCCGCTGTGGCGACCCTTGATTAATAAAGGGACTAAGCTGAAAAATAAATTACCTATTGGTTCATCACATGCATTAGTACCAGCCAATTGTACTTCCACATAAGCATGTATATTGAACCTCAGCTATGTCCGGTATACTACACGATAAAGAAATCTTATTATTACTTTGGTATCAGAAGTGGCTTATATGAATGACAAAGGCCTCTAGATTACGCTTATTTTGCTAAAATGAAATATGATCATGCCTTGATTTTTAATTATTTAATAAGAACAGTAAGGTCTGACTTTGCTTAGACAAAAGTCTTGTCTCTTAACAGAAATAGTGTCCAGTATAGAATATAAAGTCATGGTGCAGTGGAAAAAGAATTAATATGGTGTATGACTCCCATGAGCTTGGAGGACTACATCCGTACGTCTCTGCGATGACTCAAATAACTTATTATTAAAGTCATCTGGAATGGCAAAGAAAGCGTTCATGCAGAACTCTCAGTGTTCATCAAGATTCTCTGGATTCATCTTCAACGCCTCCTCCTTCATCTTACCGCAGACATGCTCAATAATGTTCATGTCTGCTGATTGGTCTGGCCAATCCTGGAGCATCTTGACGTTCTTTTGATTTCAGGAACTTTGATGTGGAGGCTGAAGTATGAGAAGGAGCGCTATCCTTTGCCCTCTCCTGGTTTGTAATATAACAGGCAGCACAAATGTCCTGATATACCTCAGGCTGTTGATGTTGCTATTCACTTTGCAGATCTCTCACACGCCTCCATGAATGTAACCCAAAACCATGATTTTTTGCTTCACCAAACTTGACTGATTTGTGTGGCAATCTTGGGTTCATGCAGGTTCCAGTAGGTCTTCTGCAGTATTTGTGATGATTGGGATGCAGTTCAACAGATAATTCATCAAAAAAATCTATCTTCTGCCACTTTTCAAAATGATTATCCAGAAGTCAAGTTATTATTTGTTGCTCTTACAACTGGGATCAACGACTAGACTTTTGTCAGGTAGTGTATATATTTAAGAGTCTATGGTCTGTATGCCGGGGTTGCAATATATGGGAACTTAAACCTCCAATTAGTTTCACCATGGATCTACTGTAAATGGAGTTTATTTAAATGAGGATCAGCAAGCCTCTCTGCTTTTGGGATATTAAACACTAACACTGCATTCATGCATACAATCACTTGTGTTCTTCTATGAATACTGTAGAGAAAAATCAGCATCACCTACAGTACATCTCCTGCTCCTCTCCACTTTTTATATTTCCACCCATTTAAGTTATTACGCAACACTCTCAGTGGCTCTAAGTGCAGTGTGTTCTCTCTGTTTAAGAGGTGTGTTTGCATTAGGATCATTACTCACCAGCAAAAGACAGAGAGCTACCAGAGTCAGTGATTAGATGCGAGTTGTGAGAGATAAATAATTAAACTAATCAAAAACAAAGCAGTTGTATCGAAATGGAAAGTTAAGCTAACGTAATGCAATGATGAATATCCCTTTTCCGAGGGACAAGAACACAGTTAAATGTCTAATCGAAAAGGACACGCAAAACATCATATCAGCTGAGTTTTTTTAAAGCAATCACCTCCTGCAAGGAAAAAAAAAAACAAGCAAAATTGTTTTTAAAAACCATGAAGCTGAAATTGTGACCCCTTTCATGCTCTTCAGTTGAGCATAATCATTGCGGTGTTCAGTAGGAGAAGATACAATTATGCAAATACACACTCTTAAAAAAAGGTGCTCTGGATGACAAATGGTCCTGGCTGGATTCATTACCGCTCACAGAACCTGACACAAACACAGTTCTTCACTGATGTGAGGGGTTCTTGGCATCACAAACATGGTTCTTAATGACTTCAATGGATTCTTGGCAACAAGAAAAACTGAACTGTTTTTGTAAACAACAACACAACATATTCATTTGCCCCACTTATGTTTAAAAACCTGACTGAAGAAACTGCTAAATTAATAATTGATTTTACAGTCTCATTGTTACAGAGTTAAAATACAATTAAATACTGAATAATATAGGGCTACACAATATATCGGTTTGGCAACAATATTGCAATGTTTGCATTGGCAGTAGTCACATCGCATAGATATGATAGTGTTTTTAAGGCCTGATAGAGATTTAAGTAGTCAGGCATAAGACATTTTACCAATTGTAAGTTTAATAAATAATAATTGTGTTGAATTATAATGAATATGAATATTAGTATGAATATTAGAAATTTTAACATTTAACAAACCTAACCCAATACCTAAGTTACATAAATATCTATTATTACCGAACAAATTAAGAGTTTATTGAAGCAAAAGTCATAGTTAATGGTTGGCCAATAGCGGGAAGTGAGCCTTAAAATAATAGGCGACTATAAATACTTACCAAGTTATACATTAATTCATTGATTTATTCATTCATTCTGAGGTCGCCACATCGGAACGTACCGCCATCTTATCCAGCAATGTTGGGATAATAAAATAAATATTTGGACATCGACACAATTCTAACAATTCTAACATTTTTGGCTCTATACACCAACACAATCAATTTTGAAACAAAATGAAACAAAGATGTGCTTAAACTGCAGACTGTCAGCTTTAATTTGAGGGTATTTACATCCAAATCAGGTGAACACTGTAGGAATTACAACAGTTTGCATATGTGCCTCCCACTTGTTAAGGGACCAAAAGTAATTGGACAGAATTCATTCCATCATTTTCTTTTCAGCTTAGTCCCTTTATTAATCTGGGGTCGCCACAGCAGAATGAACCGCCGTAGTCGGGCAGAATAATAATCTTAAACCAAACTTTCACTTTTTAACACTTGTTTAAAAAGTCTTCTCTTGATTTTTGATTTTGACACACATATACCTACCTCTTGGAGAGTGTTCACTGTTGTAAAGGGTGTTTTCTTTACCAGGGAAAGAATTCTTCGGTCGTCCACCACAGCTGTTTCTGTGGTCTTTTGAGTCTTTTTTTTTTCTTTTTCTTTTTTTAAAGAATGTTCTAAACAGTTGTTTTGGTCACGCCTAATGTTTCAGCCGTCTCTCTGATGGGATTTTTGTTTTTTCAGTCTATTGATGGCTTGCTTGACTGATAGTGACAGCTCTTTGGATCTCATCTTGAGAGTAGATCGTAACAGATTCCAAATACAACTCTGGACCTTTTATCTGCTCATTGTAATTAGGATAATGAGGGAATAACACACACACATGGCCAGGTTTCAGCTTAGAAGTCAGTTGTCTAACTACTTTTGGACCCTTAACAAGTGGGAAGCACGTATGCAAACTGTTGTAATTCCTACTGTGTTCAGCTGGTTTGGATGCAAATACCCTCAAATTAAAGCTGACAGTGTGTAGTTAAAGCACATCTTGTTTCATTTAAAATTCATTGTGTTGGTGTATAAAAAAATGTCAGAGTTGTGTCAATGTCCAAATGTTTATGGACCCAACTATATATCATAGAAAAATAAAATATTGCAATGTCAGATTTTTGCAATATCATGCAGCCCTACTGAGTAATATTAAATAGTTACATGTATTTAGAGTTAGAGCTTTAAACTAATTTGTGTGTGCATTTTGTTTGTTTTTGTTTTCACATTTGGACCATTTACTTCAATCTTAATCCTTTTGTGTATTATTGTTGTTGCTATTGTTATCATAATTACAATTATTATAATTCATATTATTACAGTATCATCTGTAAATGGATTTATTTATATAAAATGCTTGATTATTTAATTACATTTTGGGAGTGAACTATCACTAAGTTCAAAGAAGCAATAACTGAATCAAGATGGAAAAATAGTCTTGCAAGAGTCTTGAATCAGCCTGAAGAGGGTAATTCTGTGATGTTAAATAAACAGTCCTTAACAATTCAGTTTAGTTAAAAAGCTATTATTATGCAAAATAAGAGACAGTGGAGTCACACGAGAGCCGTGAAATTAGCAGAGCTGTTCAGCAAATGTACTGCTGGGGAAATGGTCAATTAAGAAATCATTATCAAAGTGTATGACCCCAGAATACCACAACTGACCAATCGGAGAGCAGAGTCATTTGCATGCATGTAAATTTGACAGGTTGGTCTGCAATGATTATTGATTGTTTATTATTTTTTTAAAAGTTGCAATTCTGAGTTTACTTTTACAAATTTAGACCCTATAATTGTGCTAAAAATACAAATTTATCTTCTCTTGATATCCTTTCTGAAAAATGATATCTATGCAACTTACACAACCTGATCGCTGCTTCATTGAAACTGCATCTCTATATAAATAAAGAGGCTTGATTCTGTTTACTCAATATTTCTCATGTTTCTGTAACTCAATGCTACACAGACACAAAACAAGCTACATTATATATCTTTTAGCATAACTGTTTTTTTTTTTTTTTACCAAAGCATATTGTATTTTTACAGCCCAAGTACTTAAATGTAAACAATTGCATGTTGTACTTGGTATTCCAGCCTGTTTTTTTTTTTTCATTAAAAGTCATAAACATATATTATGAAATGCAAATAATATAAGAATACTATGGATGATTTAACTTCTATGCTATAGGGCAGTAAATCATCGAAATATTTTATGACTAAAGATTTAGTCTGTATATTTCAGTGGCACTTATTAAATCAAAACGATTAAATATAATTAAAAATGCAGTATTTGGAAATATTATAAGTGAATCAAAAACAGATACTCACTCAGGACAGATAGTCTTCAAAAGGCCTATTAATGGTTAATCATTAACGTCTATTTTATTTTTTCAGATTAGACTACATAGGTAATCAATTAAAAGAATGTAAATCACCGAAGATGCTTTTATTTTGTCAAAGCTACAGCTAAAACAAGAATATTAATTTAAAACAATTTATTGGGTTACACTTTATTTTAAGTTGCCTTTGTTGCATTATACTGTAATTATTAATTTAATAACCAACCAGCCAGCTAGCTCTCTGCAGCTCCCACATAGTTGCACACTGAAGCTAAGCAGGGCTGTGCCTGGTGAGTACCTGGATGGGAGGCCACATGAGAAAAGTTAGGTTGCCACTGGAAGTGGTGTTAGTTAAGCCAGCAGGGGGCACTCAACCTGCAGTCTAAGTGAGTTCTAATGCCCCAGTATAGAGATGGTGACTCTATACTACTCAGTGAGTGTCGTCTTTCGGATTAGACGTTAAACTGAGGTCTTCGAAAAGAAGGTTTGAGGTTTAACAAAATTTTGCCCTATGGCCTCCTAATAATGCCCATATCATAACTGGCTTCAACACTCTATCTCCTCTCCACCAATCAGCTGTGTGTGGTCTAGTGCAATATAGCTGCAATCGCATCCTCCAGGTGGATGCTGCACACTGGTGATGGATGAAGAGATTCGCCCATAAATGTGTAAAGGGCCTTGAGTGTCTAGAAAAGCGCCATATAAATGTAAGGCAGTGGTCACCAAACTTGTTCCTGGAGGGCTGGTGTCCTGCAGATTTTAACTCCAACCCTAATCAAACACACCTAAACAAGCTAATCAAGCTCTTACTTGGTATACCTGAATCATCCAAGCAGGTGTGTTGAGGCAAGTTGGAGCTAAACCCTGCAGGGACACCGGCCCTCCAGGACCGAGATTGGTGACCCCTGATGTAAGGAATTATTAATATTAATTACACAGACTTACTATAGGCGGCACAGTGGCGCAGTGGGTAGCACATTCGCCTTACAGCACTAAGGTCGCTGACTCGAGCCTTGGCTGGGTCAGTTGTAGAGTTTGCATGTTCTCCCTGTGTTGGTGTGGTTTTCTACCGGGTGCTCTGGTTTCTCCCACAAGTCCAAAAAAATGTGGTATAGGTGAATTGAGTAGACTAAATTGTCCGTTTTGTATGAGTGTGAATGAGTGTGTATGGATGTTTCCCAGTGATGGGTTGCACCTGGAAGGGCATCAGCGGCGTAAAACATATCATGGATAAGTTGGCGGTTCATTCCGCTGTGGCGACCGTACATTAATAACGGGACTAAGCCACAAAGAAAATGAATGAATAAATGAATGAACTTACTATATGGTGGGTTGCAAGTTAGGTTTAGGGATACTTGCATGTAATTATGCATAATAAATGAACTTTAATCAGAATATTTAACAAGGACATTCTTAAAATAAAGTGTTAGCTTTATTTGTAAAAATGTTCATGTATGTAATATGAATGATCTCTGGAAGTAAGTGAAAATACTTCACTGTGTATGCTACAGCAGGTAATCATCATAATAGGGTCTATTTTGATTATGAGTGCAGATTACACTCAATGTTAAGGTCATGTGTTTAACTAAGAAATAATGCAAATGCCAAAACTGTTCGATAGCCCATAATGTAATAGTAAACACTGTATAGATACTTCCTGTACAGTCTCAGTGTCCTTATTAGCCGGGGATGAATAGCAAATTATAACTGACAGCACAGGAAAATGATCACTAGTTTCCAGAAACAAACAAGCACGCGCACACTTCAGAGAGAAACAAACAGATAAATGTAACCCATGCCATATCTGTTAGAGAAACTTGTAATAGTGATGTAATTACATATATAATGGCTACATGCTGTGCCGAGGGGTTTTAGCAATAGTAAATGGGCCGGATCATTAGCAGCATGTTTTGCTGTAGTCATTCCCATTAACCTCAGCCCACTCTGTTTATCTGCCACATTATACAATTAAGGGGGGCTTTGCATAACAGCATCTCTCAGAAAACACCCATCATTAAATCTACTCTCTCACAAAGCCCAACTGTGCGCGTTCGCTCACAAAAATGCCACCACACACACACATACATATAAACACACATACAGTGCCCACTTATGCAGCGACGCAGCTCTTTTGCAGCCTCTGTTTGGAGCACTTTATGCAACAGTGTTTCTGAAGAGTGTAGTTGGTGTAGGTGATGATAATGTGCAGCAGGGCCTGTAATCATGTAGCTATCTGTGTTTTGAATCTACACAAATGACTGAGATCAGCTTTAAAAGGTGGACTCCGATCAAGCCAGGTCTGAAACTCTGTCTCTCACAGGTTAACGTGCAGTAAGTTTTGATTTCCTCGATGCAAACGCAGACCTTTCACAGCATCAATACTGATATATGAGCCCTGCGCAGAGATGCACAAAAAAAGCAGAGAGTCAGCAAAGTTGAGAATAACGCACACTGGGCTAATGGCGAACAAATTTCCCGCTAGACAGGTGGAATTTCTCTGGGTCTTCAGGGAAAAGTCTATAATGGCTTTCTCAGTATAAACAGCGATCGCTGCTGCGGCACCCAGGCCTTCAGGGACGTCCTGTCACGGTTCAGGCTGGAGGAATTGGGATTGGTGTCATTTCGCATGACAGGAATGGATTTCTCAGACCTGCATAAAAACTCCAGATATTTGTCAGGATGACACTGATTAGAGGAGCGAAGTGTTTCAGTCAAACAGGTCTCCAAAATCTGAAGGAAGCTATTTGAATAGCAATATGCTTATTTCAAGTGGCCGCCATTTTAAAAAATTAAACCGAGGCTGTGGCAGTGTTACCAACTATTTTTAATAAAAAGGCACTAAGCTCTGCCTGAAAAGTAGCTAAATGTCCCTGGATTACATCATACGTCTATTTTGATTTTACTGATGTCATTACATCCAATCTGTTCAGTGTGTTTAACAGCCTATGGTAAATAAAGGGGTATTTATATTTGCACTAAACTTTATGTAAGCACGTGAATTTAACTAAATTTGTTGCTGTTTGAATACAGTATATCAGTATAGATGTGTGGTGAATTTGCAGTAATCTCTAAGGCGTAATGCTCTCAGACTTGTTCCGAAACTGTCACTAAAATAACTGTGATTGTGAAAAAGAAAAGAATAATTGGTCAAATTAAACTGTTAAATATAAAACAAAGAAGCAGATCAGTTTGACTGCACAATGCCATACACTCACGGTGCTAAATTATTTGCCGTCGGTATGTAAAGGGCTGCTCTGCTCTTAGGCTGCAGGTGGGGGAGACTGCTGTACGAGGATTGGGCCGCCTCAGCCTGTAAGTGCTTTGAGGCAGAAGAGGGGCCGACAGCATCACCCGCAGCTTGTGGAGAAGAGCAGGAATGGTACAGTATGGACACGAGTCTAAAAATCTCCAGCAATGCCCAAAAAAAGTCACCAGATTTGTAGCTAGTCCTTTTTTCAAAATTTGTCGCTAAGGGGGTCTGAAAAGTCGCTAAATGTAGTGACAAAGTCACAAAGTTGGCAACACTGGGCAATGGTGTTTAAGAACGCACTTAACAGTGCTTAAATGTTAGCAGGAAATTGATGTTTTTTTATGAATTTCAGTCCCGAAATTCAGTATCGTGACAAGTCTATAGTGAAAGAATCAGTTAATTAACTTGAGTTTGATAAATTGCATCTAAAATGCATGTTTGGGTAAGAAAACATTAGTGCCAATTCCCTTGACTTAGCTAAAAATGAGGTCTGATTTCCCTTTTTATTTTCACTATCCATTCAGAACTGACCTTCGGGTCACTAGGAAGGCTGTGTAATGATAAATCTCTGTCGCTTTCTCTTCTAAGATATACAACTATGGAAGATAGCAGTCATAATCATTTTACACATAATATGGCAATGTGTTTTATCTGCAAC